>NC_133474.1:13577325-13646475 GCF_025370935.1 Choristoneura fumiferana | reverse complement strand
CATTTAAGAAAAAATGGCAAGAGTGCTTGGCTAGTTCATAATTCGGTTCCTTTTTGAAAAATATGAGGTTCAAATTATTTAAAATCAAAAATACGTTATATTTATATAATTTTAAAAAAATTCACTACCTACCTTAGTCAAAGCTTGTCTACTATTGGCTCTGCTAGCTGTAGAACTCGCAAAGTGGTTGAAATATAATATTTTTAATGATTTAACGCCCATGGCTCGGCCATTTTTTTAAAAAAAACGCCAAAAAACTGAAAAAAAACAATGGTATAAAATATCTTACCTGCTCACAAAAATTCACGAGAACCGATTGAGAAATTCAGCCTGTAGAGGCTGTACAGGAAAAAACAGCGCTGGATAGAAATACGAAACCATTTTTGCCAAAGCTCGAACAGGGACGCTTCGCTCGCGTGTCGCGCTCGATCCAGATCCATCAATAGGTACACTACTGACGAACGTGTTAGGTAAACGTATCATTTAGCAGACATATCTTAGTGTCTTTCATATATCATAACATTATAAGATAAGAAAGACGAGTCAATGACGTCAGGGAGAGCTACGGTCTATGAAAGAGCTTACTGAAGGGGAACCTGCATATATAAAATTAGTGAAAATTCATCGACCTGTGTATCCTATCTTAACCTAAATACAATACCTACGCATATATGATTTTTGATCAATAAATCAAAAGTCTAAGCCTAAGGTTTGCCAAAGAGCAATAGTGCACAGCATATTTTAGGTGTAAAAAGAATAGATTGAATCCAGAACTGGCACTTGAGGTATTCCATCTTAGGCCTCTAGGTGGCAACGCATCTGCAATACCCGGTGTTGCAGTTGTCTATGGGCGGTGGTGATCTCTTACCATCAGGAGACCCACTTGCTCGTTTGCCATCCAGTCGAATAAAAAAAAAAAAAAGAACAGGTGCAGGCGCAGGTGGTAAGACCTTGTGCAAGGTCCGCCCGGATTTCTACCACCATCTTGCTCGCTAATCCTCTATGAAATAGCAGTGCTTGCACTGTTGTGTTTCGGCGTGAAAGTAAGGCAGCCGGTGAAATTACTGGCACTTGAGGTATTCCATCTTAGGCCTCTAGGTTGGCAACGCATCTGCAATCCCCCTGGTGTTGCAGGTGTCTATGGGCGGTGGTAATCTCTTACCATCAGAAGACCCACTTGCTCGTTTTCCATCAAGCCGAATAAAAAAAAGAACATAATGCTGCGCTCGAAAATACTGATAGTCATAGCCGACGTTACGGAAAAAATCGGTAACTAAAAAAGGGATGCGTCTGTAGCATGTATCCACAGAGGTGGACTTATACAGCTACTTGGAGATGTCAGAGAGAAACCAGCGACGACGAGGCAGACAAAAAAAACCTAAGGGGCTGGTTTGAAATCCGAATAATGTGGTGGCAAAAGTATTTTTTTCTACTCATACTGCCACATTTTGGAACAGAGAAATATTCACCCTTAATAAGTACCTAATACGAATATCATAGGACATAACCGTAAATTTTATATCAAGTAAGGTAATCAATTCAAAAGCGGTTAATGAGAGGATTTAACAAAAAGCAAAAGCTACGAAGTGCTACGAATCCGCTACGAAATGGAATCGACTTTTAATAGACAAGATATTAATAAATTATTGTCTTTGGAAATAATTACGTAATAGGACATAGTAGATACACATTTTAAATACATTTTTTTATTATTTGCAAGAGACCGACGTTGAAAAAACTAAAACTTTTTAAAACTATATCATTTAAAAAAATATACTTATGGATTCTTCATTTTATAAATACTATTTTTGTTTACGGTATGCTAGGTCATCGTATTTACACACACATACCAAATTTCAAGTTGGTTAGATGTGCGAATGAAACTCGCGAACCGAGGTTTGTGTAAAAATTTATGCGTATCTGTGAATATCCAGTGTCAGCGGAGCCCCTCTCCTTAGCAAAATGTACACATTGTGGGGTCAATTTAGATGGTCATTGACATAGACAGACCTAAAAAAATAAGATTTTTAGACTTGTCTTATTGGTTTTGCTATAAGAGCTTTTAACCAAATTTTAAGTTAATAGGATAACCGGAAGTACCTATCCTATAGGTTTTTCGGTCACGGCAATTCGTATGGAAACGCCTTTTTAATAATTGTATCTTTTGATTAGGTACCTACGTTGTCTTAGGAGTTGATTTTTTACTTGTTCGAGGGGTAGCAGACGTATTTGATATTAAATTCAGCTTGATACCTCTACGCGTTCCAGAGATAAACGGATATACAAACAGACGGACAGTAAAGTGATCCTATAAGGTATCCGTTTTTTCTTGTTTTGAGGTCTTTAAAGATCAACTTCCAAGTTTTAGACATATTTTTCACTTGGCAAAGACGCAACAATTTCAGATAGTAAAGTGGTCATCCAATTTTTTAAGGTTAACTAAAAATATTATTTGTTGCCAAAAATTCTGGACTAAAATGACAAATTAAAAGCTCGATGCAGGAGCCGCATTTGGTAGGTTTTAATAGTTATTAAAAAATGTCACCCCGCTGCTTATTGTAGGTAATAAAACAGTTTTGAGGATCTCTATATGTTCCTACGCTGATAAATGCAATATTTAAATAAATGCAGCATTGCGGCGAACACCTGGCTGCGAAGCATTAAAGCGATGCAAGCGTTTAATATCTTGTATGGAAATGCGCGAAAATTCTTGCAATCGATCGATGGGTGGGCCCGCGTCTGGATTGGGCGATGGGCGTGGTGCTTGTTATCGTGGAAAACGCGGCGACCAATCGCGTGCCAGCAGCGATAAGAGGGTTGGGGTTGTGGACCCTCAGTGTACCGATCGCGGTGAGTCGGGACGGCCGTGAGTATGCTGGGGACCATGATGTACCCTGGCGCGGAGGAGGCCGAGATCGAAGACATGCGCGTGCCACCGATCCAGCTCGAGCACCTGCCCGAAGTGTTCCTGTGTACGTACCAACGGCGCCGGCGCCGCGCTTGTGTTTTGTTTAGTTTACGCGTCGTGCCAGTGTCAATCTTTGAGTTGATCTTAATCGGATTTTGCTTAGGGAGCAATGATGAGCGAAGCGGGCATATTTCCCAACGAATAGTGCCCAGACCAGAAGCGCCCGTTTTCAAATTTAGCGACAAGTGTTCCTCATGTTATTCGAAGTTTAACAGTGTTTAAAATGTGGTGTATTAGTACTAACTCGCAAAAACTACTAAATAGATGCAGTTAGGGATCTTTGACTAGGTATTTATTTAATAATTATCTATGATGAATCTAGGGAATATGATAAATATAGGAGGAGACAGTGATTACTGATCACTTGTGTAATTGTCTTCAAAGTACTTATCAAGTCTGTTTTTAAAAGCATTCACTGAAGGTGCACTCACAGTCCACAGTCCAGATCTTTAAAAGTGTTAAAAAACATAATCCGGGTATTAAGTCGGGTAAAAAGATGCAGTACGCAGCTTTGCCCACTTCTTCTATTTCACCGCCCTAAATTACAGTTAGGGTCCCTCGAAATTGGATAGCAATGAAAGTTTAAGTAAAGATACGTAAATTAAATACTTAAACTAAAAGAATTTCCTTGCTCACCCGCGACCTTACGATAGCTAAGCTTATGCAAAATATGTGTGTTCATGCAGTTCCTCCACTTCCACACTGTAAGAACATACACAAATCACACAAACCCATCTATCACCACCACCACACTACACTGACGCGTTTCGAACTCAACCAGAGCTCATCTTCAGAGTGATACAACCGGACACCATGCTACTAGTTGTTAGCTAACAAGTTAACAACTGGTAGCATGGTGTACGGTTAGTTCATTGATACGGACCTCCGTAAAGTAACGCCTGATTCAATAAATTACGTAAACACTTGTTGATTAAGTGTATTTCTGACTTCACTTGTTAAACAATCTCTCTCTTGCCTACTGGGCACTGGCTTCCCCTCAAATGCTTAGGCTTAGGCTGCAGTTCTCACGCAGGCCCTGTGCGGATTAGGAACATTACACACACCATTGACTGCCTAACAGGTGTGTAATGCTTTTGTCACGATGTTCTTCTTTACTGAAAAGCTCATGGTAAATTTCAAATAAAATTACGCATATAAATACCGAAAAATTTAGGTGCGAGCCCAGGCTCGAAGCCACGACCCTCTGCTTGAGAGGCCTTAGGTCAAACCGCTAGGCTAAAACGGCTTTTTTGCTACACTACGCTACACCTCAAGCCGTCTCATTATGAGAGTCAATCTGTGTTATGAGGACGTAAATATAATAAAAACTACAGACCGGATGATCTATATTAGTACCTAGTGGTGGCTCACATTATGAAAGACTAAAAAATAATTTTGAAAATCTATAATAATTTAAGCTGAGGATAAATTAATCGTGCAAAATTTCAAAATAAGTGTATAAATATCACAAAAAAACATAAATATTGTAGAATGGATAATACTTAAGTCATTCCTTAGCAGCTTAGCAAGTTCACTTTGCATTAAGTACTAAAATACAAATATTTTTATTTTTGTTTAGCCTGGTAATGGTGTGTTACGTAGGTACACTTAAGTAGGAATGTACCTTTGTCAGGATAGAAAAGAACAGTAAAATAGGTAAGCTTAAACAATCAAACAAATCATTAAACTTTTTGAAAACCAAGGAGTTAAACAATGAAAATCACTTACTGTGTACAATTTTGAAGGTCAATCAAACAATCCCATGCGATCTCATTTATAGTTCAGTTCAGTACAGGAAAATTTATGAATTCTTATTACCTAATTACAATTTCAATATGCACTAGGACTCTAGGAGTACTTTCATAGTTTTGTCACATTTGTCGTAGGTAAGTACCTACAATCAAAATTAAGTAGGTACTCATATAATCGACGCTAAGTGTACTATGTAAGGTAGGTAGATATTCATATAGGTAGCTTATACACGTACTGATGAGTAATTGTCTATGTTTACATACAAAATTATAAACTGTAACTGTAGGTAAATGAGAGATACAATACTGGTATACAATTGTGCTCAATAGAGCCATTACCAAACCAATTGTAGATATAAATGATACCTTGAAAAGAAGTTCATTGTTAAAACTGTACAAATTGTTGAATTAAGCTTTTTATAAAAAAAAAACAACTTATATTCTGCTGCAAAATGGACTTAGTTTGAAGTGCATTTTCCACCAGAATATTAGTTGTTTTTAGTAAGTATTAATTGCTTCAATAGATATCCCATCTGTTTACAGGAAAATTGCACTAAACGTAAATAAGTAAGTAATACAGAGAATTCTGGACCTCCTTCGTTTTTAAAGATGGTGAAAAAAGTGTACGTGATTTTATTATCCGAGTGCGATATACGGCAAGAAAATTTTAAATAGATGTAGTAAATAAGTACTAAACATTAAGCAGCCCCTTTGCCACCGGAAGCATTAAGTATCAGATATGTGAGTAGATAACAACTGATGAATTCTTGCCCTTTCGTCATCTGGACTGTCCTATGTCGGACCATAGCACTACAAAAAGCATTAGAAGTACCATATATGCGTTTTACTAGCAAAAACACAGTTTACTGTGTCGATTTGACCTAGTTACAGTGTCAATCCGGGCCACCACGCCTATCTAATTTCTCAGTAATTTGAGAGTGTACGTATTCATATCTGTAAACTTTATCACAGTTGTGAAGAAAAATGTTATCAACGCACGATATTTACATCAACAATTCGATTGTCTCTGTTGTAAATATTACTATGTAGGTATATATCGTATTTTAATGATATAAGCCTATGATTAAGTTTCTTCGTAAATTTCACAAAATTATGTAAGACTTGGAGGCTAATGTGAGAATCAACTTACTACCACTGCTGCTTGATAAATTAACCTATAATTATCATTTTATTGAGATTATTAGGTAACTAATTGCCTGCCTAATCGAAACTTGGTAACTTATTTTATTTTAGTGACAAAGATTCGTACAGTTGTGGACCACTGTTTCTTTTTAAATATGAATCAAGAGGCTCTTCTTTTTGCCATTGACTTTACCTTTTAAGACACATGAACTAACAGTGATTTTTTGCAAAGCAAACTTAATTGATAATAACTATTAATCCATATCAATGAATATGAAACAAAAACTTGCGGATAATCCATAGAAATAATTAATATTGATCTGTTCTACGTTCCAAAAGTACTCACGTAGCGCTTCTAGAAACAATCAAGTAGTTGTAGAACTTAGCGCGTATAATAAACGTTCTCAAAATAATAAAAAAACCGGTTCAAGAATAACTTAACCTGGCAAATAAATTCACGTTACTATTATTTTGTGAGAGTCTGCATGACATTCGTCAAGCACCTCAATTTGATCTCCAGTCATATAATTCCCTATTCTTTACTATATGCTCCCATTTGAGCATAGTTTTTTGGCTTAAAAATTTCATAGAAGTTTTGTTGTTTCAGCCAGCATCCCCAAATGCGGAGGTTGCCACGAGATGATAGTGGACCGGTACGTGCTCAAGGTATCGGACCGTACGTGGCACGCCGGCTGCCTGCGTTGCGTCGAATGCCGCGCTATGCTCTCCGGGAAATGTTTCGCGAGAAACAACCAGCTCTATTGCACTGACGACTTCTTTAAGTAAGTTTTTATAATAATGGCAATTTTAATGCAGCGGAAACCACGACCAAACTATCTCATTCCGAGAGACTTGTGTCCTGTAGTTGAACGTTATATAGGCCGAGATGAGATTAGGTAGGTATAAATACAAGGTATCCTAAAAAAATGTTTTTCGTCGTATTCTGTTTCGGCCTCATCTGCGTTTTCATATCAGGGGTCGGTTTTATGTATCTACCTAAAAGAAAAAGATTTGAGTTGGAGTGACCCTTTTAACGCCACATATTCCATTACATAGTAATAGAGATATTGACAACCTAAAGAATAGCGAAACAATCATTGTAATCTGTTGTTAGAGCAAATTTTACTGATTTATTCTGTGTGGTTTGAACATGGTATCCTTGCTTGCATTTAATCCGAGACTTAATGTGTCGTGCAAGATTCATTTTATTACCTTCTTACTTTTCATTTGTGAATAAAAAACAATTTAATAAAATTCGGTAGGAATGTCAGCTAATTCAATGGCTAAGCACTGGAATTCCATTCATCGGGCTTCCCGGAGCAGGATTTTTAAGATTATGAAGTAATATCGTATAATAAAAGACTATTAATAATCATGTGTTCTAACATTAGTTGTAAGACTTTATTAGCTAACCTATACTTCGTTTTTTTAGCATTAGAAAAAAGGTAAACAATCTTGAAGAGTCTTTTTACTGAAAAACGTTTTTAATAAAACAGTAACTATTACATATGATACCAAAATAATATAAGTGTGATGTAAATGGTCATCCTTGTTAATTGTTACATATTTGCTGTGACTTTTTTTTCAAAATTGTTTTCAATAAAAATACATGTCAAGATCGCTTACATTCATTCTAATGCTAAAAAATAAGTATAACCTTTGTCTCTGTCTGAAATGAATAAATTGAATTTAAACGTACTTTTACCGACGGTTTTTGTTGTACAAAGACCAGGCGCGTATAACCGGGCTAACAATTTTGCTTACCTATATCACATTGTTCAACATAATCCAGTCCAAGATAGTTTATACGCTTCGCCAACTACCGTAACCCTGAACATAACATCTTTCATTTTGATAATGTTGTTGTTTTTCCGGCTGTTGTCCTAGGCGGTTTGGTACCAAGTGCGCGGGCTGCGGGCAAGGCATCCCCCCCACGCAGGTGGTCCGGAGAGCGCAGTCGCACGTCTACCACATGCGGTGCTTCGCTTGCGCCGCGTGCGCACGGACGCTTAATACTGGCGACGAGTTTTACCTCATGGAAGACGGCAAGCTTGTCTGCAAGCCGGATTATGAAGCGGCAAGAGCCAAAGGTTAGTAAGTACCAGCTTTTATTGTTTTTGTAATTAAGAGTGTCATAGATTTGGCCACTTGTTGGAAGAAAGTAAAATTTGATTTAGTGATAAGCTTTGTTTTAGGAGTGTCAAAATGTATCGAGCTGTTATTTTTAATCTAGGTGAAACAATAAAATCTTGTAACAATAGAACTACCTAAATCTTAAAGTAGTTCTTAATGCATTTTAAACATTTAATTGGATTTAAATTCTGCAAAAAAAAAATAAAAAAAAAATTAGACACGGAAGTAATAATTACGTAAATTAACGCCTACAAAAATACAAGTAGGGTTATCGACGGCAATGAGACATTAAAAAACTGTTTTTTAATTTATTGTTATATAAGTAAAGTCGTGGATTTTGGTGTAGGTAGTTTCTTTTTGACAGAATCTTTACTAATAATAATAATAAATCGTTACATATTCTCAAGAAAAAAAAAACTAATTCTGTGCAATGTACCTAAATATCATCTTTATTAAATGGTTAACTGTTTTAGGTGGTGAAGGATCTATAGACGGCGACGCGGCGAGCAAGCGGCCGCGGACGACGATAACAGCCAAACAGTTGGAGACCCTCAAGAGTGCATACAGCAGTAGCCCCAAACCCGCCCGTCATGTCCGGGAACAGTTGGCCCAGGACACTGGACTGGATATGCGCGTCGTGCAAGTTTGGTTCCAGAACAGGTACGAATCCTATTTGTATGCTTATCAAGCCCAGAGTCCGTATTGTCTAACGCGCTGACTTTTCCAATCGCATTTACCATCTTATTATATCCTGTCTTATCCCAGTATTTTAGACAATAAAGAATCTGGGATGTCCCAATTTTTGACAACGTATAATAAATCGAAAACCGTTTGGAGAAATAGGCTTTTTATAGCGTTTTCAAAAATATGATAAACTGAATTAAATAAATAAAATTTAAGTAATGTAATGACCTTCATTTGACCCCTGCTGTGTCCCGTCACAAAGGCCCGTTATAAAGCAGGTCTACACTCTAAAGCAAATTGACAGTTTGAAATGTTGCTGTTCTGCAAAGAGTGACAAAGATAGATCTTTAATCACATGATGTGCACCCGGCTTTAAACGTATACGAGTATTTCCAATGTATTTTTACAAATTATATTATTAAATTATATACGACGTTACAAGTAAATATAAAAGAATTTAAATATCAGATTTTAATAAAAAATATCTATTTACTATGACACCATTAAACAAACATAGGAATAATCGAAGCTAAAAGAAGATAAATAAATAAAACTATTTGTCATGGTTCATTTAGGACCCTAAACCGTGCTTGTATTACTGTCACATTGTAATGCCACAGATTATGTTATGTACGCCTGATTTTTTCTAGGCAATGGAACGTGGCTGTCTCACTGCGACGTCATCCAGCATATTTTATAAAAAAATATAAAAAAATAATACTCGTTTAAATTCTAAATCGATGAAAATGGTAAAATATCTTATTCTTTCCAAAAATAAAATAAAAACTACAGGTTATTTTTTAATGGTGCATCCCAATTCTCAAAGCCTTTGAAGCGCTTGTCTATCCTATAGTAGAGCTGGGTTATTATTTCGAGAGGTTCAATTGTGTTTAGACTCAAATATAAAAATAGCTCTCTGTTTGACAATAACATTCGGCTATTTTTATGTTCTTGATGGCTTGTTTGAGATAGCTAAAATGGATGCTAAAATGGGTGGATGCTCCAAAATGGCGGAGTTCTGTGGTCACAAACATAAAAAAACTAACCTCTTCCTTTCCTTTAGTCGGTTAAAAATTGTTACAGCCTAAAGATGAATATTGCCCATTGCTACTAGTTATAACACCCCTCTTTTTGCGTCGGGGGTTAAAAATACTACTGAGCAAGCCAAGTCGAGCGCTGGGGAAAACTGCCGTACCTACCATCCTTTTATGGAAATATTTTGTCATTTTTTCATGCCTGGCTCTATTCTATTCTATCAAGTGCAAAATTCGAACTTCGTATCTTGCTGTTCCTTTGACGCTTTAAAAGCTACAATGGTTATAACGACCTACTTTTCTTTTTACAATGCATTAAGCGAGGAAAAAAATTTACATCAATTTGCCATACTACATAACGATCATTGGAAGATTAGAACAACAGCTGCCGTACCTACATTTTCCACACTTATATTGGCCCTTATCTATGGAAAATAAATCCGTGTTAGTCATTATATGTATCCTAATGCCTAAAAGGCTCTTTGGATGTCCATAATTCTAATCAAATCATAAGATCGAGTACTATCAATTCAAGTGCTTAGCACTGTTCCGTTCACTGTATGTACTTCGTGAAGGACGTTATCAGATATAAATATCATTGGACCTTAAATTAATTATTAGATATCGTAAAGCTATAACGAGTCGCAACTTTGGACTCTGTTAGCATGGTAATTAATCTGTACGCACATCGTTTTCTTAAAAGCCTAGGACTTAAACAATAGTTTTACACTTTAAACTTTAGCAAAGTTAACCATACAATTTTATGTCCAACACTAATTTTCTATCAAAGCGAAATTTAAAAATTATTTATATTACTATATTACCTAAGCCTAAACTCGTAGCGTATGTCAAGTACGTCCCAACTTGTCTGCTACTTAATGGTAACCGACAGCACTCGAACTAGGTTAACTTTTTAACAAAACAATTGAACCAACTCCAAAAAATATCCAAGCGAAAATAACTAATAAATAAATAAATAATAAATATCATGGGACACTTGACACCAATTAACCTAGTCCCAAACTAAGCAAAGCTTGTACCTACTATGGACACTAGGCAACGGTTAAACATACTTATATGGATATATACATACTTAAATACATATTAAACATCCAAGATCCAATAACAAACATTCGTATTATTCATACAAATATCTGCCCCGGCCGGGATTCGAACCCGGGACCTTAAGCTTCGTAGTCAGGTTCTCTAACCACTCGGCCATCCGGTCGTCTAAAATGTATACATTTATTCAAAAAGTGTTTCATGTAGAGGTACCTTGTATAGCGTCGAGGCACCACAATAGAGAAATCTCTCTCTAGGCGGATGTTATGCAGAAATAAATTATACTAAGTACCTAGTATACCTAACTGGTGTGTGCCTTTCTGTGTGTGCTTTCTACTGATCTGTGGGGCTACTACGAAATTCGAAAATCAAAGTTCGTATCGTACACCTACTTTCACGCGTTTCTGTGAAATAAGAATGGACAGACAGATTGTTCAATAGACAGACGGACAACAAAGTTCCGTTTTTGCCAACTGATGTACCGAACCCAAAAAAATATGTGCATATAGTCAAATACATAACCTCCGCCTTTTTTTCAAGTCATTTAAAGAAACTTAGTAAAGCGCTTCTTGCATATTTGAACTGATATGGAACTTATATTTGAATACGGAACGTCGATTTGTAGTTCTTGAAGAATTATTACGTGAGCATAGCATGATACTTAACTGGTTTGACAAAAAGTCCACATAGGTTCGTGCTTTTACGTGCTGTTCTCGAACATACTTAAAGTGGAAATACGATATGCTTTTGTTTTAGTTAAGGCTTGACGGCGGATTTGATACGCGTCGCGGACCGAAAAAATCTGCAATTCAACCGTAATAAATTAATAAACCATGGCGTTTGCATGTCCGTAAATTCCGTAATCAATTTTCCATATCTGCACAGTTAAACCAGGCAAGCGAGTTAACACAAATGATTTTGAAATGGTCAGTGACTTAACGAGACGTAAAAGTTTTATGAGCACAGTGAGCTGGATTTTAGATCCTAGACCGTGGAATTTTCATTATAAAACTTTACTTGCACGTTTAAAAGCCTTATCTCTGTACTTGCGTTCTCTTCATTTTTACCAGTTTTCAATTATGAATTAAAATTCCCATTCTTTTCGCCAACCCTTTGAAGTGCATGTTCCTGTTAATGCGTCCGACAAGAATTTGTATCTTGGGGACTGGTATACTGCTGTCTCTGTTAAGCGGCATTCACATTTATCTGTTGTTTTGTGTTGTGATGCTCTCTGTCTCTCTCACTCTCTTTAGCTTTGATCCGACTAAACACGGGCCGTCACAACACACTGCATCAGATACACGCAACCATATAAAATGTACCTATATGAAACCGATACCGTTTTGATGCGTCACGACATAACACGACAGATAAATGTATTGTGTTCTGGTGTAAAATTACTGGCACAAAAGGCATTTCGTCTTAGGTAACTACATTTTTTTTTATTCACTGGATGGCAAATGAGCAAGTGGGTCTCCTGATGGTAAGAGATCACCACCGCCCATAAACATCTGCAACACCAGGGGTATTGCAGATGCGTTGCCAACCTAGAGGCCTAAGATGGGACAACTCAGGTGCCAGTAATTTAACCGGCTGTCTTACTCTCGACGCCGAAACACAAAAGTGCAAGCACTGCTGCTTCATGGCAGGATTAGCGAGCAAGATGGTGGTAGCAATCCGAGCGGACCTTGCACAAGGTCCTATCACCTGCAAAACATTCTTTCTTTCTTGATTTCTCGGCCTTCTTTGTATAAAAAATGTTCTGGATGTAGGTTCAGTCAAACAAACTGAATCATGTTGTTGTTTCTTTAAAAAAATATGGCTCTGTTCATCGGAGGACAATTTTGCCCGTGTCTAGTAGTTTTTGCCGTTGTACGGTAAAAAAATTCTAGAAAACGAAATATGAGAGGTAATGGTGGATCCTGAATCATGTTTCAAGGTGGAATCTTTGTTCTAATTACTTATGTCATGCTGACATCCCAATATCCCATACTTTTGTCAAGGAAATCATATTGAGATTGGTTATTAAAACGTTCCACCTTGGTACATGAATCAGTTTGTTCAACTGCAAACATCCAGAACAACCGTCTGTTTTAAAAGACAGACGTGTCCAGCCTATTTGACACTTGAGCTTTATGTGACGAGAATTGGAGCAAGTTTTTTTGTTTCGCGAAGAATAGATATTATATAGGCCGGAGGCCGTATTGCCTAACACAGAGGCGCTCGTAATTGCAGTCACCGTCTCTTTCTACTTCCACTCTACCGTGTGACAGAAAGAAGTGGAGAAAACGATTTTGATTCCGAGTGCGTTACGCAATAAGGCATCGGATTTCAGCTCATTGGGATATCTAGTGCTTATTGTTCAGATTCTTGAGCTTCTGTGTTATCAACAGTATAAGTAACAATAGGCAGAGCAGAACTTTATTTTTTTTATTCTAATAAAAAGCAAATAAACAAACAGCTAATATAAATAAATAGCGGCCGGCTGTGCGCTGCGTACTCGTATTTTGCGTGTTTTATAGCGCGACGGGGCGCAGCTTTCAACAAAGAGCCTGATTAATTAAAGTGCCTCCGCCCAGTCCGCCGGGGCCGGCGCGCCGGATTATCGGAATCCCGAACCCCTAACATACCCACTTTACATAAACTGAGCACTCAAAGCATTGCTAGCCGAGTGTTACCGCTCATACCTATCACGACGAACCAGAATAATAAAAAAGTGACATCTTAACAACACGAATAGTGATTATACTGAAATTAAAGTTTAATGATCCGATCAATTTAATGAATACTTGGAATATCTCGACTGAAAAATCGAAGTTTAAATTTTTGCAAGGATCTATCTTAATTGTCGATAATAGCTTTAATAAGTCGTGCTATTGTATGCAAAAATTCTAGGTGTTGTTCTTGGGTTTTTTTTTTATAATAGCCGGTCCATGGATTACACTAACAAGTAATCAGTGTATGAAATGATTGATGATTTGTGATAAGCAATGTTAAGGCGAGGCCGAGGGCAGGGTGCGTCCATCGTCACGGATGGATGAATATGCTTTACCATCCCATGCTCTATACATGAATGACATAGCTAGCACAAAATGCAACTTCGTACAAATATGTATATACCTACCTCTACCTCACACAGTATGCTAGGTCAGCGCATTGTATTGTAAGGCCAAAGTAAATTTGCATTCAGTCAGAGTAGCTACAAGTGGGGATAATAAAAGGAATTTTCTTAATTTTTTTTAACAAAAAAAATATATGGAGTATATAATACAGTAATTAAACATTGAACAGATAATACTGGATATTGCCAAAGTTTCAAATATTCACTACATATTAATAAAATTATTAAATAATAATAGTGAATAATATATAAGTATTACGGATAAAGCACTCCAAGGCTGTGAATTCAATAAGGTGGACCGGAAATATGCAGAGTTCTCAAATTAAGCCGGTTATAACATTTCACTCCGCTCCCCTTGTTACGCGATAATCATTATTATAAACAATTATGGTGACATGATCGAGATCGACCACCACGGGATCACATCTTATGCGACGAAAAAACTAAAAAAAAAACCGGTCAAGCCCGAAAGGTGCCATAGCATTATATCATAATATAGCATATTTATAATATGTGCTATGTATATATATGTATATACACACACAATAGCATAATATACAACATTAGACATTAGCAAAAACGGCAAAAAATCATGTTTGTTGTATGAGAGCCCCCCTTAAATATTTTTTTATTCTGTTTTTAGTATTTGTTGTTATAGCAGCGGCAACAGGAGAAATACATCATCTGGAAAATTTCAATTGTCTAGTTATCAGATACAGCCTGGCGACAGACAGACAGACGGGCGGTGGAGTCTTAGTAATAGGATCCCGTTTTTACCTTTTGGGTACGGAACCTAAAGCGGAATTACACTTTGTTGGTCGCCTAATGCGGTCGCTGAACTTGTTTCAAACTACTTCGGCGAACGACCGTCGCCTTTACATTAGTCTGTCCGTCTACTGCGGCGGCCATATTAAGGCGGTGGCAGCTGTCGCTCGCCGAATGCGGCCGACTACCGTGTACACGTGTACCGTTTACACTTTTACGGTCGCCACATGCAGCATGCGGCGAAAAACAAAGTGTAATTTCCGCTTTAAAAAGAATACTAATCTCACTGATTACGGCTAAACGCCAGCCCATAATAAACCGAGTTGGTAAGGGTTGGTCCTGCTCATTTGTCCAGAATCGCCTGTAACGTTGTTTGTAATGGTTTGAAACATATCGGACTTTATATACAGTACTTGGGCGACCGAGCTTTGCTCGGGCTAAAACGCGGTAACAAGTGTTTTCCCAGAGATAAGACCAAGCTATATCGATTTTTCATTCTCGAAAACCCATTTAGTATGCAGACACTAAATTACATCGAAATCGTTGGAGCTGTTTCCGAGATCCTCAAAATATATACAAGAATTTCTCATTTAAAGGTATTAGATAGATAGACTAGATTATATACATGTATACATATAACGTCTTCAATCGCTTAAGTACTTATAGCTACCTACCTACACCTTCTTACTTAATAAAAATGTTTTTTTAGACGAGCGAAAGAAAAGAGGCTAAAGAAAGACGCCGGAAGGACGAGATGGTCGCAATACTTCAGGTCGATGAAAGGCGGAGGGAGCGGGTCGCCGCGCCACGAGCGGTTGCTGGACAAAGACGAACTCAAGATCGATTTGGATTCCTTCAGCCACCACGGTAAATACAGCAGTTTTATTTGTAATTTTACACTAACCGATTCACAGGATGCACAAATGTGTTTTATGACGAATGCCTCGGTTTTATTGATTTGTTTACACGTGTAACTGGGTCGCCAACATTTTCATATCCCAGTTAAATATTGTTATGGCATTACCAAACGACCGTCACTTATTTTATTAAATCAACCAATCAAAACGAATTGAATTTAATAACAAGCGGCACACATATCCAATCACATTTATTTATACTATGTTTATTTTTCGATTATTGATACAGTCGCTAATTTCTTCAGCTGATATTTTCTGAAATACCTCTTGAATATAGATCCAAACCAGTTAATGTACTGTAATAAAGAATGTGTACCATATTATCTAACTTTACCTTTCGACCATAATATTGGTGTTGTTACTTCACATTTCCGCGTTATCACAACCATCATATACCGTACTATTAAATATACGTATAGGTACCTTGTAGGAAGCAGAACCTCGAAAGTTGATAAATGGTACAATTTTTAACAAGCTTTTAAGTATTTGACTTGCAATGTTAGCTCGTTTCTTAAGATCAAATCTTGCAGGTCGAATTTTACCCACTTCAAGCGGTAAGATTAACTTCAAAGATACGGATTAGTTTGACTGACAATTCAAGTAAAACTTACTTTATTTTGCATTAAGCTATATTATTAAATAACAGTTCAGAGTGGTAATGCTGCCAGTGTTTTGGGGTCAATGCCTGTGGCAGAAATTCTGAACGAGGTTTTTACTTTATAATTTTAGTTTAGTTTATATACTTATAGTGTTAGGTTTTTTTATTGTTTTTTATACTTATTAGTCAAGTAAATATTTATTTTAGGAGATTTTTTTTTAATATCGAGAGCTAAAATGATATTTCCACAGCAGAAACTTCAACTTACCTCTGTAATATTCTTCTATATCCTCAGAGCTGAGTAACGACAGCTACAGCACAGTAGCGCTGGGCGGCGACGAGGGCTCTCCGGTCGGCGGCGGCGGCGCGGGCGCAACCGGCGGCGCGCGCTACGCCGCCACGCCGCCCTATCTGCGCGCCCACTCACCCCCCCACCCCCATTATCACTACCCTCCTGATCACCTAGTTTACACTAATATCGGTGAGTGTTTGATGACAACCCACAAAATTAATAAGTACACAAGTGGGCAGCAGAAGGTGGATGAGCGGTTACGGTGTTCAAAATGATCTACTTGTATACACGACTTTACTGCCAAAGTAATAAGACAGTGTTTAGATCATTTTGAGCAGCCCGGCTGCTCATGTACTCCTGATGCTGAAATTCGAACTAGTCTCATCAGGGCATCTGGCTATAGAAGTAGTGGGAATAGACTGTTTCAAATAACTCGAGCCTTTTTAAATTTTGTCAAAATGCTCTTGCATGTAGAGCCAGCAGCAGCAACAATAATATGAGAAAAAAATCTGTTAAACGAAATTCTATAAAAATGTTGCCTGTGAAACAACGTACAACCAGTACATGAGCAGCCGTGCTGCTCAAAATGATCGAAGTAAACACTCTTTTATTACTTTGGCAGTAAAGTCGTGTGTAGATCATTCACACAACAAAACAAACAGTCTATTCCCACTACTTCTATAGTCAGATGCCCTGATGAGACTAGTTCGAATTTCAGCATCAGAAGTACATGACATGAGCAAGGTTGTACATTGTTTCGCAGACAATATTTTTATAGAATTTCGTTTAACAATTTTTTTTCTCATATTATTGTTTCATAGAATAATCAATACATGGAACACTTACTTTGAAGAAATTGGTATCATTGATTTTTGTTACAAATAAAATTCATTATTTAGATATTCATATCAAAGAATAACAAATCAAATATTCTTTATTCTTATATTTTTTAGTTCATATAAAACTTATTACCAAGAAAAACATTTCATGTGGTGGTAGTTTCTAAATGTTTCAATTCATTACTGCGACAAAGTGCATACCCTCCTATAACGGTAGCGATTCGCTTTTTGGTGTGGTCACCAAAAAGCGAACCTAACCTAACCTACTTTTCTGGTAGCGATTCGCTGTCTGGTGGGGTCACAGTTCTAATCTAACCAACTTTTTGGTAGCGATTCGTTGGAAATAAATGCATATAAAACTGAAATCTGCATAATTCAAAATACCACAAATGGGACTTATCACGCTATTATTACACAAGTAATATTTACCTCGACTGCATAATTATTATCAAAGGACACTTGCAACACAACAAAATAAAATCACTTTAATACTTTTATTATTTCATAATTTCGTTGCACAATTTTTTTAAATTATATTATGGACAACATAACGTAAAACGTATCATTCAAGTAAATAGTAATTGAAACAATAATATTCGATGTAAAAATACAACGACTAAATATTATATGAAACATTTTCTGCGAAACAAAATTCTGTAAAATGTCTGTCTGTGAAAGAAGGGAACACCGTCTATTCCCACTACTTCTATAGTCAGATGCCCTGATCAAACTAGTTCGAATTTTATTCGCAACATTTACAAAACAGAATTCATACAATTTTAAGTCGATGAAACTTGGTGTTTTATGAATACCTAATCGAAGAAGTTTAATCAAAATAAAATTAACTTTGATTCAAGGTTATGGTAACAAAAACTACAAATAGTTCCATCAATGGAACTGATTAACAGATCTAGTGGAAATAAATTATTTCAAATTACTCAGTCCTTTTTTGATTGCACGCGACTATTTTATGTAGATTTAAGTACTTAATTTGACGCTTATCATTTTTGCAATACTAATTATTGGCATTTTGCATGCCAATAACTAGCGATCACTCCACGAATAAGAGCGTGGCTCTTGTGTCCTAGAAGAATTTGAAATGAAAATCACCAGCAACTGGTGGGTCTTGGCGTTTGGTTTATTGTGACATTATGCTATGAAAAAGGTTGTACTCGTAAGACCTGTTACTTACATATTATTTGAATATCGAAAATTACTACGGTTAAAATGTCGATGTACAAAATATCAAAAATTAAAATATCGGTTGTATCACAATGTATAAAGTTATTATATACCTATGGTTAAAATGTCCTAGATTGAAATGTCGATTAATTAAAATATCGATTGAGTAAAAATGTCGATAACCACTATATCTAAGTTATAAATAAATGTCAACATATTTGAATGTTGAAAATTAAAATATCGCACATACAAATCTGCTTTATTTATTGCTCCTTTCTCTTAATAATTTAACATTTATTTTACTAGTCATTCAATAGCCGGCCGCTGCTGCGGCTCGCTTGCTTCGCTCTCTCGGCTTGTGCGTTGTTGTGGGCACAGTTCTAACCTAACCAAACCAAATATTTTTGGTAATTCATCATTTTACCGAAATGTCTATATGTACAATAGGTTAGGTCAGGTTAGTATTGCGCAAGGCGCGAAGCACCTAAAATGAACGGAATAGGAGCTCCGTCGATCTTGTCACGTGATAGTTCACACATAGGATATTCGATCCGATACTTTGTATTTCGATATTTATATCTTTCGATGCCACTTTTGTAGATAATTAGATTTTAGATATATTGGACGTAGGTTATCTTACCATTTGACATTTAAACTTTCGTTTTTTTATTTTTAGATATTTCGATACAGTCGAAATATTATTTTTCGATGTTTGAACATCGACTTTTTAGCCGTAGGTATTTTAATTTTTTGATATTCAAATATGTAACCTGTAAGACGGTATTCTAAATAGTTAAGAGATATACAATACAGCAGTGGCGTGAATATTTTCGTTAGGCAACACGAAGTGAGAAATGCGTGTTTTAGGTGGGAATAATATCTTCGGATGCAACTCCTTGAAATTAGTGTAGGTACTTATTTCAAGTAAAAAAATTAGGCAACCCGGTGGGAATCAAGTTGTTACGACGCCACGCCACTTCAATACAGCCAGAATGTAAATGTCGCTCGGCACTTGTCGGTTTTCATCGTTTTCCTGAAGATTCAAATAAGAAAGAAAAAATAAATCGATATTTTGTTTCGAGTTCCGAACGACACTAGCAAACCAATTCAGTGTACTAACAGTGCATTTGATTTTAGGCCAAGCAATGAGCGGCACTGGTTTGGGCGCGGGCGCAGGTGGGGCGTCCGACTTGAGCAGCTCCTCGTCGCCGGCTGCGGGGGGGTACCCTGACTTCCCCCCATCCCCTGACTCCTGGCTCGGAGAGCCGCACCATTACTCCCCAAGGTATGTTTCAGTGTAAATTTGTAATACTTACACAAATCAGGATAACAAATGTAAGAAGAGTATGCATGAAATATTAACATTCGAAATTGAATTAACAAATCAGTAAAGACAACATACTTTTAGGAGTGGCTCCTTTATCACGACTGATTTTGTTTTCAGGGGTTTCCCCTAGCGGCGGCCGCCGCCGGCGCACGCGCAGCCCGCGCCCCCGCCGCTCCCCGCGCTCTACCCCCCGCACGCCCTCGCTCAGCCACTCGAGCTAGTGGTGAAGCGTGAACTGTGATCGCTATCTCTCGTGACGACTTCAATGATGTCGTTCAAGATGTACGAAGAAAAGTTACGAGACTTAGCAGTCGATGAATTCGTTTCTATGAAAGTGACAATGCGCGATTCGAAACATCAATTAATTAGGTAATTATTATAGATTTTGTAAATAAAGTACTTAAAATATACCTTGGGGAGCAAGAATGCAAAGAAAACGCCAGGATACCTTTTCACATTTTGTCACACGTTTTGGTTTGTGTGCTGTGGTGTGAATAGTGAATACACAGGTAAAGATAAATACCCTGAACTCAAGCACAAAATGAGGATTTTTAAACGCCTTAATACTAGCAAGGTATTTTGTAAATAAATTATTAGGATTCAACAATGTTACAATATGTAATATATAAAATAAAATAAAATACGTCGATATAAGTATTATTTATTAAGAATATTTTATTATAAATTAATTACCTACGACGTAAATTCAATGTTCGACAAACTATATAACATATTGTACATACAATGAGTGAATGGAGTCTTATATAAAATAGCTCACAATTTAAGATAAGTCCATAGTGATATAATAATTCGTGCAAAAAAAATCTAGTCGACAAATTAATGGTATAAATAACTATGATACATGAATTATACCTACGTAATTTACTACGGAAGTTTTATTTACAAGGTATACTTATTTCACAATTCCGTAGTGGCCACTCCCCAATATTGTTGCATCCGACCTTCGAGGTCCAGCGAGTCTTGGGATTGCGCGGCCTTTTCCTGTATCACAGCAAAATCATACTCCATGTGGTATGGCATCAATCGCTGTAAAGAACCGAAGTAAGCTGCGTTTGGTCCTCCATTTGGTAACCTCCCGGAACCGAAACGAAGATCAGGCTTTAATGCGGTGCCGAATGATCTTGCACTTCCAAAATGCTTGGACAAAAACGGTACCCCTTTTGATTGTTTTCCCGAAAGATGTAACTGAGGACTGCTGCCAGACAATCCTTTTAAGTTCCTAAGACTACTAACATTTGATTTTATTCCTTTAGAAAGATTATCTAGTTCTTTGTCGAAGAGCATTTGTGTATTCTGTTCTAACATGTACTCCCAACATTTAAAATTCTCTTCTGGATTGGTAGGTTCTTCTATTCGGTGATCGTCTTCTTTGTCTTCTTCAACGCGAACGCGTATTGCGCGAGCGACACCTCCGCGACAACTCCGTCTCTCTGAAGCCCTAGTCTGGGATGACCGCACGCTGGCGTAATGTTGATGGCTCACTGCTTCGCTAGGAGGTCGGTCGCTCTGTCCGCTTGGCGATGATCGGTCGCTGCTCGGTTTAGGTGGGGTGGTAGAATGGCAGCATGCTTCCAACCGCGAACAACAACAGTCTGGTCTACAAACTGATTTATTTGTAGTTATCGTTTGCCGCAATTCTCTCATTAGCATATCCACATCGGACTTCCCGTTGTCAAATCGTATTATAAGGACAGATATGCAATCCTCTATACCGTAGCTTTGAACCAAGTCCTGCAATCTTTTTGCGGCAAGAACGGGGTTACGTTCAGCTCTCACTTCAGATATGGCGGTATCTATGCTGATAGCATTCCAAAAGTTTCCATTTCCTAGTAATAAAAACTCGTCATCTTCTTTAATAATTGTTTGGATGACATCTGGATCTGGTACAGTATTTGGGTAGCGACTTGAATATCCTAAGCGTTTTTTATTCTCAACTCCTAAGATCAAAGGTCCATTACGTCTGCTTAAAACAGCTCTTGTGTCTCCCACATTAGCCAATCTCATGCTGTATCGTCTCGGCATCTGTCCAAAACCATTATTATCTGGTGACGTCAACGGCGATAAATGACACATAATCAAACAAGCCCCTTTTCGTTGTCCTTTTTCCTTTAGTTCTCTATGAGCAGAGAGAACGACGTATTTCATGTATTCATTTACGGTTTCTTTTATTGACTTCTCTTCTAATAGAAGACCTGGTAAGCTTGCTTGTAAGATTTTTGGAACCTCAATATCCGTTTCGCCGTCAATAACAGCAAATAATCCTTCCTTATTACAAAATGATGGCAGTCTAATTTGTGCACAACATAGCTGTAGAAATTTGTTTGGACATTCAGAAAATCCCGTACTCCACGGCGTCGAGCCGTTTAGTTCTTCGTGGTAATTATTCTTTTGCGGCCACGGCAGTGACTGCCGACCAGTAACATCGACTAAACTCAGAGGCCTTTGGCATCGGTATGCATTGAATTGAGAAGGGTCTACTTGTAACTTTTTATTACAGGATATGTCAAGGAACTTTAACTGTTTGGGGGCAAGAAGTCTTAAATCTATACTTTCAAGTTCATTATGTGCAAAGTCTAGAACTTTTACTGATGGACTACAGGCAAACATTGGCACGGAACGTAATCTGTTTGAGTGCGCTCTAACGGTTTTAATGTTATTGAGCTGTGGCAAATTGTCTGGTAGCCTAATAAAAGAATTTCCTGACAGGACAAGCTCTTCAATCTCTGGCCAAAAGTTTATGCAAGTGTCGGGAACGACTGTTAGACAATTATAAGCTAGATGCAATATTTTTAAACCTCTAAAAGCTATGATAACTTCTGAGACGTCATCAGTCAAGCAGTTTGCCGTTAAATAGAGGCGTTCGAGACAGTGTGACGACGGACCCCGCGCAGGCGGTAACCGACTTAGTCTATTGTTGGAAAGATTAAGAACACATAATCTATCACACACTGAAAAAAAGTTTTCTGGGAGCGATTGTATGCTATTATCATGCAAAAGTAGGTCTTTTAGTGGGGCTCTAAGTCTTGGCATGGATGGAATGTTTGCGATTTTATTGTGAGCCAAGTGAAGACTGCGTAAGCTTGATAGTTCACTACAGAAGAGATGATCTGGCAAAGAAGTTAATTGGTTGTTGTTTGCGTGGAGTGTCGTCAAATCGGAGCAGCCACTGAGCCATTGAGGCAATGACGTCAAATTGTTGTTTGATAAATCTATTTCTACCAAGTTAATCGGTGGTACTGTTGTCGTTAAGGTTTCTAGCCCTGAAATGAAATAAAAAAAAGTTTAGTTTTACCGAAATTCGGCACGGTAAAATTATTTGTAGGCAAAATACAAAACAGATGAGACAAAATACCGTACAGGGTTTTTAATAAAACAAATAAAAATAAACTTGTTTTAATTAGCTTAACTCGGTTCCACAGCTGGGCAACCGAGACACATTTCCGACAAGTGAAACCTATGTAAATAATATATAATGGATGACTGGTAAAGAACTATTATATTTGTAATATATAGCTTAGTTTGCGATTACTTCGATCCAGTCAACTATACGGGTCTAAATTATGTAGTTTTCGAGATAGTTTTTATTTCTTTTTTAATCCCCCTTAAGAAGTTACAAATTACTACGTTTTTTTTCTAATCTAATAGGTTCATTCATAGTCTGCCATTTTGGAACTTTTTTACTGTGCGATTTTTTTTACAACTACAAAGTTTGAAAAAAAAAACAAAAAAAACGTCGAAAACCACTCAACTTGGATCCCTAGTAAATTCACTAATAACCAAAATTATTGCCAATTAGCTCTAGTATAACCTTCTTCAAATAATTATTTGAATTGCCGGCCCACATCCCATCATTTCCTTTCTGGTCTTCCTCCGTTCCAGATAGAAATCGAAGTTATACTTTGATTTCATTTACGATGTATTATTTCCCAATTTCCACAACTGGTATTATAATGAGGTAAGGTCCCGCTACCGGTTTTTGCTAATTAAAATGCATTACTATTGCGTTATAGCACGTCTTTAATTGTCAATCATTAGAACTACATTTGAACAAACGGTGCGTGTAAATTGTAACAAAATCACTTACTAGTGTCTATATTAATTTGTATAACGCAATATTCTTAATGCACATTGGCATAACGTTATTTCGCATTACATTAATTCATGTAACATTAATTCAAATAACCGAACACCCTTAATATTGATGCGCATAATTTAAATTGGCATAACGATGGTTAAGAACCAATACCGTCTATCTTCCATCTTTTAGCATGATAGATAGGTGTTATTGATTCTTAACCATCGATAAATTAAATAAGCAGAACCTTTCTTTGCATCAGAATTAAAAATATAATTGGATTCAAAAGTTTTCTTTTCTGAGTTTTTCTGAAGAGTGGACAACTATTTTTATGTTAAAATATCTTTTATCGGGCTTTTACATTAAAATATCAATAAAAAAAACCATTAAAAATACCTAGCAAGTAACAACCTAACCAAGTCGGGTTTGCCCTGACCCATCTGTAATTCACTCACATGATAAAATTATGCGAATTAATTTTATTATAATTAAAATTACAGTTACTAATGTTATGCATATTTCAATAATATTGAATGTTATTAAGCTATTTAAGCGTTATTTTTTTATTATTATACCAGTTCAATATTGTGCAAAATTATGTTATGCCAAATCTGTTACGCGAATTGATATTATGTCAATTAATGTTATGCGAAATAAGGGGCACCCCACTTACTGTTGTGCGGGGCTCGCAATGTCCTTAAGGAGCCACCGTGGATTGCCAAATGCTGCAGCGTGTTGTGGGCTGCGTATAATTCCCTCAAGCCATGCAGCGCTGACACCACCAACACTTCGATAGAGTTATGTGACACATCCAAACATACGAGGTGCTGGAACATAGGAATTGTTGAAATTTATGGTAACTTTCGGTGATGATGAGAAAACAGTAGACCTTGGTAAACAAAAAATATTCAAATTAGGTAACAAACAAACAGCCTATGTTTCGCATTTGTAATATTAGTGGGTTGGGATCACGATACATTTAATAACTTTATAACTATTACCATAGCTATTACTAGATATTGTAATAAGCACCTATACATGTACGCAAACAGACTTATATTTTCATTCGACATACAAACACTATGTAAATGTAAATCCTCGTTCGTAAATACATAGTATAAATGTTGCAACAATTTCTGGTACCAAACACATCAAAGGAAACTCTATTTCTAGGGCCGGTAGAACGTTCAGATATTTTTGGATGCTACGCTGTGACAGATATTACTCATAATGCAGCTTACTGTAGGTACGTACCGCCACTTAAAACTAATATTTTTTGAATTTATCTTGCCTATCGTACTTTGCGTAACTACTCAACAAAGCATTTAAATGAATAGGATGAAAACTTTTGAGCTTTAACTAAACTTACTTCATAGTTACCGAGTATGATGCTCCCTTTCAGCTTGTTGTTGCGAAGGTCCACGCTGGTAAGCGGTGACCGCGGCTCCTTATCATCATCAAGACCCATGTGTTTAGCGTTTCTCTGTAAAAAACGAATAAATTGATAAATTTCCTATAGTTATCTTAGTCATTTAGCCTTAGTTAGTAAGTTATCTTGTCACTCAACAACCTTAAAATTTGGATAAAGCGTTTGCACTCGTCCTATATGTTCGCACCTGAGGAGTGGAATTGCTTATATACCTGCGCCTGTGTTCGTTCACTGAACGCTATGATCAGGTATCTAGTTTTGAAATCTAGGGTGAATAGGGACTAGGCAAGCGTATTCCATATCAAACTACATGATGCATAAAAAACCGGCCAAGAGTGTGTCGGACACGCCCAAAATAGGGTTCCGTAGCCATCACGAAAAAATTAAGTCATATTTTTCTAAGGATTTCGTATTTTATACAGAATCTTCCAAGTTTAGGTATATTTTATACCTTAGGCTGCTATATACTCGTAAACTACCAATAATTCTCAAGAAAACTTAGCCGTTATAGTTTTCCTTGAAAGTTTGATATACTTACTTACTAAACTGATTTTTTCAAATTTTTCCACCCACCGGCTTAGATTTTAGAGGGGGGGACGTTCGATTTTCATGAAAATTTGCACTTTAAAGTGGAATATTTCGCAAACATATCACTGAATCGAAAAATCGACTCAGCAAACCCCTAATGGTTTTTAAAGACTTAGGCAACGATACCCCACACTATAGGGTTGGATGAGAAAAAAAAACACCCCCACTTTACGTCTATGGTACCCTAAACAATTTTTTTCTAGATTTTTTTATAGTACCATTTTGTCGGCATAGTTTATATATTTATCCGTACAAAATTACAGCTTTCTAGCATTGATAGTCCCTGAGCAAAGCCGCGGATGGATGGACAGACAGACAAACAGACAGACATGGCGAAACTATAAGGGTTCCGTTTTTGCCATTTTGGCTCCGGAACCCTAAAAGTTAGCTGCTGGAAATTTTAACAAAATATCGGGTTTTGTTACTAATAAATATAGATACTTGAATGTTGTAGTTCCATATTATTATTAGTTACTTACTATAAGCGGGATTTTAGCATAGGGGTACGAGAATTTACGATTTGATTTTCAGGCACCTTATAAGTACTTAAAAATCAATCATTACATAACTCGAGAAAAGTTGAAATCGATTTAAGCATTATTGTACTTAAATTTATTAGATCGATTCTTTTATTTTATCCGATTGAGAATTGTTTAAATAAAAGTTCAGTAAAACTTACCCCGAAATTGGTAATAAGATTTCTTGCCGCAAAAAGGTTCCGTAAGCGTGGAAGTCGCAGGGCACACTCCACTGTCTGCAGCTCGTTGTCGCTCACTTGGAGTTCTTCTAATCTGAAATTTGAATAGAATCCTGTCATTTTATTATTATAGATAAATCCCTAAGAAGGTTTTTGTATACATAATGTAGCCACAACTTTTCACTATTACAACGTTCTGTTAGCTGAATAATGAATGTTAAGATATTTGGTTCTTTCATAATAAAATTAATAAACGTTTTGAAGATTTTACCATTTTTAGGGTTCCGTAGCCAAAATGGCAAAAACGGAACCCTTACAGTTTCGCCATGTCTGTCTGTCCGTCCGCGGCTTTGCTCAGGGACTATCAATGCTAGAAAGCTGTAATTTTGCACGAATATATATGTAAACTATGCGATAACGGTTAAGTTTTCTTGAGAATTATTAATAGTTTAAGAGTAAATAGCAGCCTAAAGTATAAAATATACCTAAACTTTGAATATTCCGTACAAAATACGAAATGCTTAGAAAAATATCACCTATTTTATTCGTAATGGCTACGGAACCCTATTTCGGGCGTGTCCGACACGCTCTTGGCCGGTTTTATGTTTTCAAAAAGTAAACAAACATATACACTTGGATAGAGATAGACACGATTTTCTTAGTATAAATCGCTACTGAATGTTTATTTTCACTGATTTATTTTTATTTACTACTAACCAAGAGGTTAACCTAACCGGTCATTTGAGAAACATTTGACAAACACTTTTTAAATGACAAGTACTTGTACCTAAATGTACAACGCTTTGTAAAGTGGACTTTATTTAAGCTGTAGTTACACCTACGAGTAAGTACTTTAAGTGGTGAGTAAGAACATAATAATATCGAGACCGAGAGTGTTAATGGGTAAGAGCACCACATAATACCGTCATCATGGAGTATTTGGCCAAAGATTTTCCCCGGACAAAAAAAAGGGAATGTTAGTCTTATTATTTTTCGAAAAAGATAATGTTCGCAGAAAATAATGTGGGACTTAAATAAGTCTTGTCAATGAACTGGTGAACGTGAACCATCAAAGAGGTTTACTCATAACTACGAGAAATAACTCGTATTATTTATTATATCAACACCTCTCAGTAAAACGGACTATCCAATGAGTAATTTATTGAATCAGGCGTTGCTTTGCGGAGGTCTATATCAATTTAACTAAAATAATTTATTTGCTCACCCGCGACCTTATGATAGCTAATTTTATGCAAAATATGCGTGTTCATGCAGTTCCTCCACCTCCACACTGTAAGAACACACACAAATCACACAAACCCATCTATCACCACCACCACACTACCTAGGTAGTATAATATCATAAGTTCGCGGGTTATTAAAGAAATTATTTTAGTTCATTTCTCTCCAATGAGCTAATTTCTACGTAAAGTTATTTCCTAACGTAACTACGGTCGGTGCAAGTCTGCCTAGTTTTGCATGTAAGTGAATGGGTTCATTGAACTCGTTTTGAAATAATTGCTGTTAAACGAAGAGCATGTGTGGGCTCTTCAACACCGGTAAAGTGCCTGTATAAGTAACAGTTTTACTAATATTATTACTAAGTGGTCTATTTTATTGCTTGTAAAAAAAGGTAATATTCTTTATTTAACATTTCAACCCTCTAAATGTTGTATTCATAATCTTTATTCTTCTATACGTATAATCTTTAAAGTATATAAAATTGTTGAATCGAACATTTAAGATATTATTCGATTCATTACAGCAAACTACGTATTTTATATGAAATAAAAAAGTGATTTTATCACCATTGATTTTTACCAAAAAAATTATTACCATTATTAAGGTGACATAAATTTAATGTGGCTTTATATTACCTTATACATACCTAACTCATTCAAGTTGTTACGAATATACATCAGACTTACTTAATAACAATGAATAAATGTAGTAGATATCTAAGTATACTAAAAGTGTATCCGTATACTCAAAGATATTATTTTTTATCTCTCCAGTTTATCTACAACTATACCTGTAGTAACTTCCGGAAGGTAGGTAAGTATAGATACACAATAATTAAAACCCTATAAAGAAGCCTCATTGGGAGAGGTACCAAAACATAACTGATTGACAAAATATGACTGTTTCTACTTATGAATATTCCAACGCAAGAAACAATGTACCTACCCTACTACTTCTGGCAAGACAAATTTACTATAAAGAATGAATAGAATCTCGAAAGGGCCAGTAAGTGAATGAGGTTGGTATCATCAGCTAGTTTTGTTTGTTTCTAGTCTCATTGCATAAGTTTTATTTAACAATAGGTTTTGTTTAGAAGTTTCACAGTTGCGCATAGAGATGGGCGGTATCGCAGTCGTATGTTAATGCTGGCCCACAAGCGCACCACCCATGACAGACGAAATTAAAAGTTTTCAGAAAGTAATATTTTAATTGCATTCCTTCTTTATTACTATACAATTCCTTCAGAGCTATAGATGTATCATTAATTACCGGATTTAGATTTAAACGAGATAAAACGGCATGCCTCATAATTAGTTAGGTATATACATACTTTTCGATGACTATTACGTACACAATTATCAAGACAATTAGATACAAGAGTCCTTCCAATGATCCACATAAAAAAAGCCGGATATAATCACTAAATTTCACGCTTTCTTTAGATAGGACAGCATTATAATCTCTGGAATTTTAGATGATAAACTTGATCTGCATTGAATTGTTTGGAATGTCACAAATAGGTACCTACTTGATAACATTCCTCATACGAGTGCACAATTTAAGTAACTCACCAGACGTCTAGCTTTACTCCAAGACACGCGCAAGAATAACAAACCGCACTAAATGCGCACGTCAATGTAACCTGGCCGATCCTTTATTGCACCACATGCAATCCATCGCTTTCGCCACCAATCAATCGTTACAATGTATTATTAACTCGATATTCATCGGCAACATCACTAATTGCATGTTTTCTTTTTCTGTTGAATTTAACGTGTTAACATTGTATAGCGCATACAGAGTGTGCGCCCAGACTGACCGCCGGGCTGCCGAGGCGCCCCACTGACCACGCGTTTAGCAAGAAGACGCAATGCCTCCACCATTACATTAGGTACCTACGTATTGTTGTTAAAGTTATCTTTTGATAAATCTATGCAATACCACTTAGCTATGGATCTTTGGAGCTCGTTACGTGGCTTTGCATTTTCCCTTTCGAAATACCATTGTACCCTTATGTTTATTGTTGGTAATTTTAGTTATCGCATTATGCTTCAGCTAGCTTAAGTAGGGTGGGTTTGTTATTATTTCAAATTTCAAGAAAATATTGTCGATTCTATGAGGGGGTTGGATTGGTTACTATTAAACCGATATCGATAGATTACAAAAAAAAACTACTAAATTCGAGAGTTTAAATTTATCGTTCCAACTGAAACGGTTATATTTCGGGACCGGTCCAGTTATTTGCGTCTTTATTTTTGATTTTGGAAATAATTGCTATCTAATTAAGAAACTAAATAGATTTCTACTCTTAATTAACAACGGAAGTAAATCATAAATCACTAAGACCAGCTGCTAGTATGCAAAGATCATGTTTTGAATCACGGAACAGTGTAATTGCACATTTACAAAATCGTATAATGTGCGGAAGACGTAAAAGGACGCCAAGGTAATGTATCCTTCCACTAACTATAATAACTCTCAAATCTTGATACAATCAAACAATTACTCTAACTCGTCTTCCACTTAAATTCAAGGGCTACCTTCGCCCTTTCAAAAACTTGAAAGAGCATTCCAGTTCTTACGGTTAATTCACATATAATTTAAATCTAAAAACCAGACACAAAATAATATAAGAACATTAAAAAATGGAACACACATGACACACAGAAACGACATATATATTTTTTGTTGTAAACATTAAATACTTAGTTATAAAGAGTTAGATGAAATTAATCTAAAATTTAAAACAGCTTCTTAACCTCAGGTTGCAACCGACATTTGTATCCTGAGCAATATTCTGAGTAATATTATTATGTCAATCTTAGCAGTTTTTTTAGGATCACGGGCTTCAAATATAACGTGTGACATGCATAAGAAAATAATTAAAATAAAAAAATCACGTTTGTTCTATGGGAGCCCCCCTTAAACATTTATTTTATTCTGTTTTCAGTATTTGTTGTTATAGCGGTCACAGTTATACATAAACTGTGAAAATCGCGGTTCATGGGATACAGCCTGGTGACAGACTCACGAACGGACGGACGGACAGCGAAGGGTTTCCGTTTTTACCCTTTGGGTACGGACTAACTTTAAAGACTATTATGTTATCCTAAAGTACGTAAGTTAATTTTATTTCAGTGTATATTAATTTTTTCAGGTAAATTGCGTCGGTCGTAGAATATGGTGGTGGCGCTTATAACTACTTAAAGAGTTTTTGATCGTTGTAGTTATTGTTAAGGGTTTTCGCTCTTCCATGATGCGGTATAAAAATATCATGAATACTTGATGTTTTGCTGACAAACAAAATAGCAGGTTTATGTTTCGCAGAAATTTTTTCCCCGAAAATCTATTGGCAGTACTTCATTTGACATATTGATCAGTTTGAATTCGTTAACGTTTCCCCGAACAACATTTCGCCTTTTAGGTAGTTGATTCGTTTATAATTAGTACTTAATTAGACGACCAGATGGCCTAGTGGTTAGAGAACCTGACTACGAAGCTTGAGGTCCCGGGTTCGATTCCCGTGTTGGGGCAGATATTTGTATGAAAAATACGTATGTTTGTTCTCAGGTTTTGGGTGTTTAATATTTATTTAAGTATGTATCTATCTATATAATTATATTTGTCCGTTGCTTAGTACCCATAACACAAGATTTGCTAAGCTTATTTTGGGACTAGTCAATTGGTGTGAATTGTCCCGTGATCTTTATTATTCATTATTATTAAATACCAGTGTCGATGCGAAAAATACTATAAAGGGAGTGTAGAAAGAGCGTGTGTGGGAGTGTGGGCTTGGGGGTCAAAATTTAGGTAAGCCGACAGGAATCGAGTTGTTACGTGGCCACGCTATCATATTTTAGCATTAGCGTTGGTAGGTAGGAAATAAGTTTAATTTTGAGATTTTATTAATGTTCAATGCCTGTATCTAATTTAATATTATTATTTTGAGTCTTAAGGCAGTGCCAAAAAATGGATTGACTAAGACTTAATAAGCACGCGGCATGTATGTTTAAGTTATGCTCATGGGCCTCGTCCCCGAGACTTCTGAGACCCTGTAACTAAAGCTCTTAGATTGGGTTACCAATACTCTTGCGCTAATCCTGGTTAGCTAAGCCAGGGTTGAAGCAAGTAAAGTGAACGTAAGGCACGCTCCGGTGCACAGATGGAGATAGCCCCGCGCCGCCCGGTGCCGTACGCAAGCACTCACTTAAAAAAATTAGCACACAACGGAAACGTCTACTAACAACATTATGACGTATTACTTTGTAGTATTTCCAATTAATACAATGATGAGGAGGAAAATAGGAGCAATTAAAAGACTGTTAATTGTAATTATATTTAATGTACACTATGTGCATATAACTCGTAAATTTAGGTAGGTAGTAACAGTTCCAAAAGGAACAAAGTAAGTGGGAAACTCTCTGTTAGTTACAGTCATTCTTGTTGATAAAAATAATAATAGCATAGCCGTTCCCTCAAATTTCTGCTTTCGGGATCTCAAATAAAATGTAGATAAAAGTTGACTTAGAGATGAGCGACTTTCGACATAGTAATAAAACGGGGCTTCACTGGACTGTTTTTAACTATTTAATATCATAAGAGTTGCCTGCGGCCTGTAGGATACTAAAACCGAAGACCGTAGAGACGTAATGTAAAACTCTTATTCAAATGCGTTGTGTATCCCAGTGGCTGAAGGCTGAGTCTTGTGAGATGCTGCCACGGTCTGCTAACCGAGCGTCACGGAATGGGATCCGTAATGTATGGGTACGTAGTATTTACCCGGTGACACGCGCCTCTAAATCAATCTGTGTTTTATTTTGTTTAAAGTAGTCTTGCTATAGTTTGCTCAGAATCGAGAGTAGAATTGATTACACTATGTTTAAAATTAGGTTGTGTTTGGGTTTTTTAATCCATTTTTATTGTGCCCAGTCTAAAAGTTACGACTGTAACAAGCGCCAATTAAATATTTTAGCCAAATTGTATACTATTTCGATAATCTAATACTGGCCGGTTTGCTGTCACTGTGTGATTTTCTTCTAAAAACGTCAAAGCGCAACTGACAAATGCAAATCCTGAGTGTAGAGTTAGAAATAAAGTGGAATTACTGACTAGCAAAACGCACGAATATTTTTAAAATAATGAAGGTATTCAAAAATAAATTCAATCAACTAACTTAAAATGAAAAATTTTTTTATATATATATATATATATGTGATTCAAAAAGTGATTTTATATATATGTGATTCAAAAAGTGTTAACAAGACATGGTTCTGTTATAATAATAGGTAGGAATAGGCTGAAATTGTTTCGTGCGATAATTATTGTACTCGGTTAATACTTAAAACCGTTTTCATACGATATACCTATTAATGAATTTTGATACTTAAATATATGATTTAGTATCGTCCGTCACCAGAACATATTTTTTGTTTAATGGTATCTTGGCCTGATGATTTTTTGAAAATGACAACTATAAATGAAAGACAGTAATTTCTTACTGCCGTTTCGTTACTAACTACAAGAACTATTGAACAGTTAATTAGCTATGTGGCAGTTAGCGAAACGGCCAAGCCACATATTTGTTTGTTTGTTTATACTCTTTATTGTACAAAAAGGAAAAACAAAAATGTTACCTACATAAAAAAAGTAAAGTGTTGAGTACAAAGGGGGACTTATCCCTACAGGGATCTCTGCCAGTTAACCTTTGTTCATATTTTGACTAAGGTGTAGAATTTATGAAGTTAGGGTTTGTAAAGATAGGGCATGTAGAGTAGAGTTAGAAGCTTAGTTCGCATGAGAACTGATAACTATTTGACAATATGAGCCATATGGCGCCTTGGCAACATTTTACTTACTTAAAAATGATTTTGAAGCGATTTCATTTAATTTTGAAGCTATTTTTTACTTATAATTTTGAAATTTGTTTTTTATTTTTATACTAATTTTCAGATCTCTGGGTTTTTAAGATATTAATCAAATCTAAAATATAAGAGCTATGCTGTGCAGTTGAAACTTTATATGCTTAAAGTCCACTTTTGAAATCATATCTCTAGAATTTTGTTTATCAGGTGTATACCAAGTAATGAAGGTTCAAAATAACGACAAATCGATTCGAGAAAAGGTAGGTAGTAGGTTGGTCGCGCTTCGCTTGGCTCTGCTTAGTGCCCCCAGGTCGAAATACAAAATGTCATTATTTTTGTTTTTGGTGTCAAGTGTCCCATGATATTTATTTATTTTATTTATTTGTGAAAAATATATCAATTTTTCTTTCGTTTTGTACTCTTTTTTGTTACGCTATCTTATGCTTTAAACTTAAATGATATGAGACTCACTGTCTAAGCTGGCATATTTCCTCTGGAAGCTCAGTGATCCGATTGTCACTGATATCGAGATGCGTGAGGGCATGCAGCGTCCACGCTTGGGGCGGCAGCGTGGCCAGCGCGTTCGAACGCAGGCGCAGCACGCGCACAGTGAACGCGCCGGTGGCGTGCTGCGCGAGCGCAGAGCCGAGCGATGCGCGCCCGCCGCCGCTGAGGTCCAGCACGTTTGGTGGCTGCGTGCTTTGAGTACCCTGGAAAAAAGGAGCATTGCTGTAGAACACAATTTAAAATAAAATGAATGAAATGACACCACGTTTTAAGTTCAAATGTCTTTCCTATACTGATCTTGGATGCTGTACCTAGAGTACGACAAAAAACAGTAAAAATTTGATAAAAAAGCAGGTTTTCAATTTTCATTTATTCAATTCAATCAAAAATGTTCACGCATTTACCTGCTGTGTGAATTTACGAAAAGAGAGGTACCTACTTTTTCAGTAGGTACCAATTTTTAAACATATTGAAATCTTTAATTTTTATTTTTTAAGAAACAAACAGTTAAATGTTAAATGTACCTATTGTACTCGGTATTTATGTCAGAAACTTTAATGAATCTACTATAGCAAATAGAAATGCAGTGGCAACAAATAGATTGAGACTCTTAGATACCTCATTGAGCGTACACAATGAGGGTTTTCACGGAGGCGAAATATCGCTAGATGGCGTTAGTATCGTGAGGTCCGTTTGACGTTTGCTTGCGATTGGCTCATTTAGTTATTAACCAATCACGAGCAAACGTCAAACGTCGTACCTCACGAAACTATCGTCATCTAGCGATTTTTCGCCTCCGTGAAAACCCTCATTGGGACGAACATTGAGGTGTTATATTTTGATTTGCTATCTATATCACGCTGGCATTTATATTTGCTAGACAATAGACACAGACAAAAACAATAAGTAGGTAGTAACATTTTTCAAAAATAATTTTTTTTAATGAAGGGTTAGGTTAAACTGTGGTTAAACGTAACATGTTTTCAGTAAAAAGCTATACTTATTTACTCTACTAGTGGATCTGTGATCTTGCAAAATGGGTGAAACAGAATATATTGTACGTTTTCAACCACCATGGCTCCGTCATTTGAAAATTTACTAACAATTTAATAAATTAAGGCCGGCAACGGACCAATAACTCTCCTTGAAAAGTTGGTACTCATGGGCAGAGGTGATTATTTCCCATCAGATAACGCGCTTGCTCGTTTACCTCCCTCCCATAATAAAATCAATAAATAATAAAAACAAAAAATATCCTATAAATTCTCTAATCTAATTACAAACTTTCACGAGAATTGGTCCGGGGTTCGGAGGACATGCTACATGTAGAAGAGAGCAGCCTCAAATTTGGATAGATATACAAAAGCATTTTTGCCAAAACTGAAACGGAGATATTTTGCTCGTTTGACATCCAGTCGAATAAAAAAAAAACAATAGACTTTTGTGTCGCCATTATGCAAATAATACGGTGCCTAAGTACATTTGTCTTGCATTGCATAGTTTCATTGTTTCGAAAAATAAAAGCTACTCTAACACCAGTTAACTTCTAAACTTTAGTATTTAGCACAATATTAAAACCTAGGTCAAAAAATATGTAAAGCCTAAAAATAAGTATAGTTTTTTTTATTTTTATATTCGGCTGGATGGCAAACGAGCAAGTAGGTCTACTGATGGTAAGAGATCACCACCGCTCATAAACATCTGCAACACCAGGGGTATTGCAGATGCGTTGCCAACCTAGAGGCCTTAGATGGGATACCTCAAGTGCCAGTAATTTCACCGGCTGTCTTACTTTCCACGCCGAAACATAACAGCGCAAGCACTGCTGCTTCACGGCAGGATAAGCGAGCAAGATGGTGGTAGCAATCTGGGCGGACCTTGCACAAGGTCTTACGACCTGTAAGTTGCAGCTTTTTATGATTAAATAGGTAATGTAAATATGATAACAATAATAATACGTCGGGGTAAAAAGCAGGACCCTATCATATGTTAATTAACCTACCGCATCGTATTTCTCCTTGAAAGTGGTAGGCTCTAGGCTGTCCAGAAAATTATCTTCAACGTTTGACTGATTGAAGACATCCAAACTATCAGGCTCTTCCTCCTCCGGCTCCATTGCACTTTGCTCCACCATCACATAACATGAGACGTTGATGATCAGATCATAGTTTATTCCCTACAGGCGTATTTGAATTAATTACATCAGATGTCATGTCAACGGCAATTGAAATGGTGACAGCGGTTACAGTCTCGGTACGTAACCGCGAGGCCGTCGAACTCCCGAGATCATTGTTATTCCCAAAGACTACAAAATCCTGTCTGCCACATCATTATTCTGATCACGATCATGTCGCCAACATAAATGGCAATAAGGTGTCCTTGATCGAATGTTGTTAAACAGCCTGGGAACTAGCGCCGACTTGGGAGTTGCAATGTGCATCGGTGTTATGAATAACAATAGATTTCAAATTAATATTTCGAATATCACTGATAACAATCACAAATTTAAAACTGAATAAAATAAGCACGAGAAGGAGTGGAGCACTGAGACGAAACGTGGCCTGGAGAAAAGTCGACTGTGACTGTTTCGAGTGACTTTTTACTTGTGCGACTGCGCACCTTGCGCCGCCCCGCGTTCGCGCGCTCTAGACATCTCAACCGTGACACCTCAGGGCGATGCACACAATTTCTAATTAACACACTTCTTATTCAAAAATATAACAGTCGCTAATTTTACTAAACACGATAATTAGCTTTATTCATTTAAGCAAAAAACCCAAGCCCTCTCATTGTGAGAGAAAGCCTGTGCCCAACAGTTGAGATATAAAGGCCGAGATGATGATGACAATTTAAGCAAACTATCCATTCAAAATCCACTCAAAGTTTGAGGTAGAGATTCCTTAAAGGGATAAGTTTGCCTTTATACGTGTCTCTCAACGTTTTTAACTTGTGTTTATTTTACCTATCAGCTCTGCATTTCAACTTAATGTATGTATTAGGTATCTAATTCCTTACACAAATGCGTTTTAGGGATTTTGAAAAAAAAAGTTAGTGTTTGAGTTTCAGCATATAGATAGAGAATACATGTAACAAGTTTTTGTTAAAAAATATTTTCACACAAGTATTTTTTCCTGTCCTGTAGAAACGATCCTGGCTGGAGCACTACAATTTTTCTACCAGATTGCAAGCTGCATTGTCACCGAACTAACTGTATGCCAAAATTCAGTTCAATTGATTACCAGGAAGTGGTCCAACAATGGTTTGCAAATTTTGAAACTATGACATTCTTACATACGAACGATGCAAGTTAAATAAAAGCTTGTAAAAATAAAACCCACTAAATGAAAGTTCCCACATACTTATAACATTAAAATTCTGTTACGAAAAGTATTTGATCTCTTCGTAATTCAAAAACTATCCAACTAACGCTAATGTAACTGTAAATATGTAGGTACTTAATGTATTGGTTAAATATACGCTCGTAACCCACTGAACCTTTACTAAAAATAGACGCATTTTTTTCTTAATTGCTATACAATTCATATCTCTGCTCAAATTTAAGCAAAAACTTGATTGATGGTTGATTAAATGTAATTAATAGTCATTGATCCACACGATTCGCTCGAAGGTTGACTGGGCTTTACAACTACCGCTTGCACCTCTAACAACTCTCGTTCTCTTCCTTCCGTAGTGGAGATTATTATCGTGAGCTTATTAACTTCTAATTACATTAACCTTAAATTTGAAATAATTTTCCATGTTTATAAATAGTAGCACGTGGTGTGCACAGACAATTTAATTATAGATGGAGGGTTTTTAACTTCATGTTTAAGTAAAATAAATTGCATTGCTTTTTCAACAAATGTCAATAGTGTGTAGTAGCACAACCCTGAATAACACAATTACACATTAAACTGTCAAAAGCGTAATAATCGGTAGATTTCTAAAATTGAATGCTGTTGCCACAATGGTTCGTTAGTTTGAGAAGTGTACCGGAATCAAACATCAATCATCTTCTATACGAGTAAGTCTGCATACTAAACTCAATGGAACTAAATATTTAAACTGCTAGATTCGCTCCAGTTGCACTTCGGGGAATTCGGAGTAATATCGACATCACGATACGCTGCACTTAGAAAAATATGGCTGCAATGCCTCGTCTCAGAATAAGAGTGCACTGTAGTTACAATGCAGGTCCAGTATTGATCGGGGTCTTCACGCACACCATTGAAGGAAACATCATGAGAATAATAATATTTCACACAAATTACGAAAAATTAAGAGGTGCGAGCATGAGTTCAAACCTGAGATCACTTGGCTACCATAGTTGTGTTTAAATAACTTTATGAATTTTATTCTGTTCATAAATTTCTCATAATGTTTATCATGTCCATGTTATTTAAATATTTTAGAAAAGGTTCACTAGGTTTTACATGAACAAAATGTTCAAATTATTATAACTGCAACGTTTAGCAAAAATGTTTCGTTTTTGTTTGAGTTTATTGGTACAGTTGTCACTTGAATCAAATGGTTGTCTGTTTACTCTATAGGTTTATTTTGATCACTTACCTCCTTTAACCAGCTAAACCACAAGTTTCTCTCCCAGACGGTGCTAAATCCGAGGAACAGGTGATTCATGCTGTTGTCGCCGGGGACGCCGTTGCCTTGACAACGAGGTTTCAAGCACAATACTAGCTTCTGGGCTTTGGGTTGGCAAAGCTCGATGCTGCCTCCGCTTAGCTCTATAATTTCCCATGCTGAGCCTGAAATAGTGTAGTTACAATTTCTGTCAGCAGTGTTTCCAGACAACTAGACATAGGGCTTACAAGAAAAGGGCTTATAGGTACTTTCATTAAATGCCGGCAACAGACCAATGAATGACTCTCCTTGAGTTGTTGATACTCATGGGCGGTGGTGATTATTTCTCACCAGATGACTCGCATGCTTGTTTATAAAAAAAGAAGACGAAGAAGGAAGACATTTCAAAAGTAAGGATGGGGGATAAACTTACCATACATATGCAATTGGGATCCTGTGATATAAGTGGGTCGCGGTTTCCATTGCGGAAAAACATGTCCTTTCAAAATATGAATGATCCCGGACCGCAAAACTCCGCCATAAGGTGACGCCGGGCCGGCGCACCATCTTAGAGAATGACGCAACTCTGGATCGACGGCTAAGCGTAATCTTCTCGCTGCGGAATTCCACCCGTAGGTTGCCAAGAATTGCTCTTGGATTCTCAATGGATATTCATCCAACTCCAATCGGCGGGATTGTTCCCCTCCAATCTGTGACCATAGCGTTAGTTCCTCGCCGAAGCCTAGTTCTTTGTTGACATCTTCGACAGTAGTATTGAGAGTGACCTTCACGAGTTTGCTGGGAGCATCGAGTGCGAAAGGTTCTAGGCCTTCGAAGACGCGTATCCAGCCGTATTCGTTTGCGGTACGAGGTTTAAAGCCCCGTGTGGATGCGAGGCGGCGGAGGGACTTACGGCGCGCGGGTGGCGATGAGGCGTGCGGGCCCTGCTCGCAGACCATAGCGCGGACCATGCGTTGACGCAAGGTGCGGAGGCCGGCAGACAATGCCCGAGTGCCCGCGCGCCGGACGGAGCGCCCGCCGTTGCATTACAATTGGGTCGGAGACGTGGTGGGGGTGGGAAACATGTTGCTCGGTCAGTCGGGAACACGGTATTTATTTATGAGCAATGCTTTGTACTCTAGTCAACAACTCATTTACATATGTGAGCAAATTTGGTTACTTAAGAAACAGTGTTTTAGTAGATTCTACCATAAAATAATTAAGCAGAAGTTTTGTTTTTTGTTTGAAGAAAATTACCAGATTTGCAAATTTATAGATTTCAATATCTCCGTTTAGTCTACCTCTGTTTAGTCTGGTTATCTATTCCAATTTTTACAGTTACTGTAGGTGGATTAAGCTAACTAATGTTAACTCACTATCTGCTGCACTGACTTACCGGATTAAACTCGGGTCCCACTTTCGACTTTGCTACGTGCGTTTCATATTTTAGGTAGCTATATTAATTTAGCGATAATTGGGCTTTGACATATAGAGTACCATATAAATATAGTTGATATGTAGGTATCTACACATAATTTAGTTCATACGTAGAGATACAAATAGATATAGATACATATAAAGTTGACAAATAATATTTAAACTGTGTATAGCAATGGGGTTGAAGTTACATGTATTTGATGGTATGTCAGTGTAAATACCTGCATATTAATGAACTCGGCTGTGTTGTACAGTCAACAAGCGTGTCGCAGTTTCACCGCGGAACAATTTTTTTACTGTAAAAATTATCAACTGATAATTCCCTATCTTTCGGGAATATTTAGAAATCGCTTCTTCATACAACTTCATGACCCTCAATTCTTAACTGCCTTCAATGAAAATTTCTGTCGAATTTAAAGTATTAGATTCAATAGATTAGGCCGTGCGTTGTCTGTGTCAGTTAGTACAACAAATGTTCCTGTTTTGGAAGCGAAGCGTTGGCAAGCCTCCCTGTAGACGGAGTGACGACATCGTGAGAGTTGCGGGAGACCGGTGGATGCAAGTCGCGAGTTGTCGCTCATTCTGACGTTCTAAATTAAAAATCATAATAATATACTGAGATAGAGTTTCACTTTGATTGGAAAATATTAATCTCTTTTATGGTAATTCATCATCATCATCATCAGCCGGAAGACGTCCACTGCTGGAAAAAGGCCTCCCCCTTAGAACGCCACAATGAACGACAACTCGCCACTTGCAATTGGGAATTGGGAATTTTCAAAAGCCCTTCTTAGTGCACCACGTTAACTATTAAGGAATATGTCTGCCTCAAACACCTAACACCGTGATTAAGGCTGTATCTTGTCTGTCAGACAGTCATCCTACACTTATATATGTATAGACAATGATTAAGTGAATATCATCATCATCATCCCAGCCTATATACGTCCCACTGCTGGGCACAGGCCTCCTCTCAGAACAAGAGGGCTTGAGTGAATATATAAGTTGCGAAAGTGAAGCTGAAGCGATTCGATAATGTGCAGCGAGGCTAAGGGCAAGGAGCATGCGCGGGCGCCGTTGCGAGAGCCGTTCCGCCCCGGCGGGCACCCCACCTGCTGACTCACCTGCCAACCAGCGTGTGATGAACCCTGCCCGTAACACACACATATAGGAACATTGTGATGTAAAAGGGAAAACAATAAAAAAATACCTTTCCCACAAACTGATAAACAGACATAGGAATCCACGGGGCAAAGTAATCTCCTATATCGATAAGCTCAATTATATATGCTTGTTCCATATACTAGTGATCACTCCAAGTTTTGTTTGTAAAAATATGTTTTTATTAAAAGTGTAAAAATTGAACAAAATAATAAAGTAATTCTCTTCTTTTTTAAAACGATTTTTGATACTCTTCATAATTGTTTTTCTTAGTTACTGTCCCATCTACTGTTGTTTAAATAAACGATCAGAATTTGTTCCAAATTTTCGGGCGTTAAACGTCTCCGTCTTCACTAATGAATCCATTTCAGGTGACTGAATGACAAATAAATAAATAAATCATTTAAAATATGCTTTGTGTGAACTTCATACTCGTCATGAAAACAATACTCAAAAAAATACACACAATACTGGGGGTGATTACTAGTATATGGGACAAGCATCGATAATTGAGATTATCGATATAGGTACTCACTACCTGTCATAAAATTTTCCCCAGTGGATTCCTATGTCTGCTGATAAAGTTTTCCACCCCTGAACACTAACCGATTTTTGACCAATTTTAGGTTTATTTGGTGTCACTCTAAACCACAGAATTATCGTGTTTATTTACAACCGATTGAGTTGGGAAAATAAATGCTTGTCAATACATGGCTTTTTAGCCACATGCGCGGGCGGTTTTTGTTTGCGTGAAATTTCTTTAACTCTTATTATTAGACCTGTGGTCTAGTCTTATTTATTTTAATCATGAATAGATCACGTTTTCAGAGTGTTGTTGAAAAGGATTCGAAAGGACCGAATGAGAATTGTTTTAATTTTATAAGTGTATTTCAACATAATATTATTATACTTTAAGCTATTTAATGTTAATTTAACTATAAAACTTAGTTCACACGTAAGTCATAAAACAAAGTTTAACAACCACATGACATACTTAATTAATGAGTTTAGCTTATACAAACGGATGATTCTTGTAAATCTTTGTACCGCACGAGCAGGTAGCATTGCAGACTCCTTCCTGGCAGAGATTCGGGATGTTCATGGCTTTAAGCTCGCCACAGTTGGAGTAGTGGTCTTTGGCATAACAAGGGTTGTTGCAGAGGCCAGATACGCAGTTGTTTGGGCAGTCAGCGCATGGAGAACCAACTTTGTAGGGATATTGGATTATATTGTTGATATTACCCCTGAAAAGAAAAAGTTTGTGATGTACTCGTATGCAAGTGTGCTTTCCTAAAGTACCAACTCATTTTTATTACGTGGTAAGATTAGGTAAAGTCACCTGCATTAATATCTGACACATTCTACCGGCTCCAGAAATAGATTCTTATCAGATATTTATGCACGCTTTAATGTGTTAGATATTGGTATTTGGTACTGGTGACTTTACTACGCACTTAACTCGGTACCATAAAAAAACACAGAATAAATAAAATTACAAGACAAAATTAAGAACGATAGATATTTTTATCCAAAAATATACCTTTATTTATCTTTATATTTACAATGACTAAGTTAGGCCGATGATGATGATGATGATGATATTTACAATGTGGGAGTTTCGGCGAATAACGTTTGGCAACCTGTTTCATTACGCAACTTTTCATTACCCAACTGTTTATAATTTTTGAAACAGTAAATATTTCAGGATTTTTATAAAGAAGAAAGAAAGAAAGAAAGAAAGAAAATACATTTATTCGGAACAGTGACAGAATAATTACATAAAAGAAAGAGAAAAAAAAACCGTGTTACTTTTCACGAAACGGACCCACCTCAGCATAATGCTGGCTCAAGAGCTGGCGCTGGTCTTCCGGTGGGACCGTGGTATAAAACTAACCTTATCTAACCTAAAGGGTTCTACACGATGGCCCTTAAATAAATTCTGAAATATTTACAGTGTTAGAGTTTGCCAAATGAAAAGTTGCGAAATGAAACAGGTTGCCAAACGTTACGTTGCTTAAAGGCAGTACCCGAAATAGAAAACAAACCAGTTGATAAAATTAAAAAGTATGCTTTTAGGGTATCGCACTTAGTTGGTGGAATTTGTTGTCCGACTGTCTGTTCATCTGTCCAACCGTCCGTCCGTCTGTCAAGAGTCAAGACCCTTTATCCCAGGGACTCAAAACTATGTCAAGCTGAAAATAATATCAGATACTCAGCTTAGGTCTGCTAGGTACCCCTTTAGACTTAGAGCAATGAAGAAATTCTAAGTCAATGTAATCAAAAGCTATAGTAATTAAACAAGGAAACCTATATGGTACCTACTTCCAGCTGCCCTAGAAACTTGAAAATTGGTATGAAGGTAGGTATTTATATAGCTTCTTTAAAATTTCCTCTTCCTTCAAACCTTCAAATATTTTTTCGTATTTTAGCTACCAAAATGCGTAGCAGTTAACAAACCTATAATTGTGGCGTTATCTGGTAAAAGGTACCTTGTCGTCGGTTCTAGTTTCCGAGATAATCGCGCTTGAAGTAAAATGTCGAAAAAAAACATTTTTTCTTTTTTTACTCTATATTAATAAGCAGGGTCTAAATTTTAATTTGACAGAGACACAAGTTTTTAAATCGTTTTTTTATGAGTTAAAACATCCCTTAAAGTTTAGTAAGAAAGGTACCTTATTGTCGGTGCCGCTCTTGAACGCTTTCTGTGCGCTCGGTATCGGTTTGGAAGACGTGTCGGACGTCGGTACTTTGTCGGCGCGTCATCATCATCATCATCATCCTAGCTTATACGTCCCAATGCTGGGCACAGGCCTCCTCTCAGAATGAGAGAGCTTGGGCATTAGTTCCCACGCGGGCCCATTGCGGTGCTTGTCGGTGCGTAAAAAACGTCAAGAATCATCATAAAATGCGTTTAATTAGAGTAAGGTAAATTAGAGTAAGGTAAATCATCAATAACACCAGGGGGATTGCAGATGCGTTGCCAACCTAGAGGCCTAAGATGGGATACCTCAAATGCCAGTAATTTCACCGGCTGTCTTACTCTCCACGCCGAAACACAACAATGCAAGCACTGCTATTCACAGCAGGATTAGCGAGCAAGATGGTGGTAGCAATCCGGGCGGACCTTGCACAAGGTCCTACCACCTGCTGGTCTTTAGAGATTGATTTATAGTAATAATAATAACGATTAATAGTTACAACTACAAATCAAAAGCATTTTTTTAGATCTTATTCTTAACTATGTCACTAAATAATTTATTGAATCAGGCGTTACTTTGCGGAGGTCCATATCAATGAACTAAAATAATTTCCTTGCTCACCCGCGACCTTACGATAGCTAAGCTTATGCAAAATATGCGTGTTATGTCACTAAACATTTTACGTCCGACAATAAGGTACCTTTTCAAATACGTTAATCATTTAGTGTGTTGAACAAAATTATAGGTTTTTGGTAAGAGTTTTAATACTACAGTGTTCTTAAATTAAGACTATTAAAATTAATCGTAAGTTATTAGTCGTTTTCAAATGATATCACTTCATAATCACTAAATATTTTACCACCGACGATAAGGTACCTTTTAGAAAATATATAGTGATTGTACCAACTTTTTACTAAACTTTACCTTGAATTTTGAGACTGAAAAAACTAGTTTTTTAAGATTTGTTGAGTTAATTTGGTCTCATTTGGCTATGTTTTAGCGTACTAAATATAAAAGTTTGTTGATTTTGACTGTTTAATTACATTTATAAACAACAAAGTTATTTTTGTTAAAGTATTTTTTTTATATAATAAACAACGTTAATTCAAAACGGAGTAGTTTTTATTTAGTGTCCATTTACGCATAATATTTTTTCCTTCGATAAAATCCAATGGAAATATACTATAAATAGAAAAAAATGTAAAAAATCCATCAACCTTTTTTTTACTTTATGCACTTTGGCAAGGTAAACTATAGGAAAACCGTTGTCCAATTTACAAAATTGTTCTTGAAACCTGAAAGCCCGTACAATCTACTCCTCAAATAGCATGTCATCTATGTAACTTCCAACAATAACATACTTTAATTGGGTGTATAAGTTTGAATTCAATTTTCTCATAATCACCTTTTCTGGCTTTTGAGCTTCAACATTTTTAAAAAAAATATCTATTAAACCTACATGCATGTTTCTTACATGGTTCGATAGCTAAATATATGTAGATTATGGGGATATCAATAACTCGATACCGACAACAAGGTACCTTTTCCCAGATAACGCTACAATTGTTTCACATTTAACTCAAATAGTTTCGGAGTAAACCGTTTGTTGCATAATAATGATGATGCAGTATAAACCTTCTGCGTTTTCGCCATTTTGGCTAAAGAACCATGAAAACATCATAATTAAATTTAGATGTCCCACCACATAAAAGTGCAGTTTTTAATACTGTAGTAGATCAAAGTGGGAACAGGACCAAGAATAATACACATACTAAATTCCGTAATAATAAGATACGCGTAAGATACATATCTGTCCAAATATAATGTAATGTATGTAGTATACTTAACTAAATATAACTGCAATGTACACCTACTTCATGTTTTGTTAAGTTAACAAAAATTAATACGCTTTACAAGCGTTTATGAATAAGAAGTTAAGTTAATCAATCAATTAAGTGGGTTACTGTAAGTCTAAAATAATAGTAGAGGTTTTATGTCTTGCTTGTATATTGGCGTTTCTCACTACAAACTTATAGAGTAGTAATAACTAACTTCGTGAAATTGGCTTCAAGTGGCAATTTATATGGACTTACCCAGGGCAATAATGACACACGTAATTATAAAATTGGCCCCATGGACCGCCAAGGCAACGGGCCACACCGCAGCCTACTTTGTGACCTGTGGCCCACACCATTTGCGTATAGTGACCCACTGCTCTCAAGTTCTTGATGGGAGAACCGTACGTGAAGTTCTGGTACTCCAGGAACCAATCTTTGATTGCGAAGAACCTGAAATAATTCACGGAAATAAATAGTCAGAATAAAATTATTGCGCCATTTTAACCGCGAAATTGGTTTCGCAGAGTACTTAACAAGTCAATTTTTGCAAAAAAAAGAATCTAGCAGAATGACATAATGACTGACTGACTGACTGAGTAACAACTAACGTACAGCCAAAACTACGGGGCCTAAATGCTAAAGTGGTTAGTCAGTTGGTTTTTCACTCTAAAAAAATACAAACTAAGCTACCTAATAAATATTATTTGCTTTAACAGAGACTATCATAATGATGTAAATAATTACATATCGTAAAAACAACGCCTTCGCAAAATCAGAAGTTGTTTTTTGTATCTTCAGATGAGGTGTAATTATTAAAAGGGTTTCTATAGGTTGAGTGTGTCTCGGGGTCCATTTATATTAATAGTCTAGTTTTGCCAATTTCCAACTTTTACTTCAAATTCATTGATATAAAACAAATATCAAATTGGAGCCCTCTCAGATACGCGGATCGCAGATACGCGGTATTTATATGTAGGTACTATGTATGGTACTCGTAGATAAGCGGATTTACACTATTCGTGACTATTTGTCGAAAACGTTCCCAATTTTGGGCTTCATTATTATATGTCTGCGTGGACCATTTACATTTTCAAAGACGATACTGTACCTACTCTGACAACAAAATTAAAATGTCACTTAACCGTTCCGTGTAGTTTCAATACAGAACAAGAAATATGCTGACTGATTCATCAACACCCAGGTTAACTTTTGGATCTAGATCATTTTCCGAAATTTACACCAGTTATTTATTAGGAGCTTTGTAACAAAACAGAAGCAGTGACCGCAAGCTGGTCTTTAAACAAGTGATACTAATGACTAAATTAGCGACGTAATTTCTAGATAAAAAAAAAACAATACTTTTGTAGAGCCAAAATTGTTTAAACTTATCTAGATTCCAGACTCAATAAGTAAATTAAATGAATACTATGGTTTTATTTCATTATTTGTATTACGGAATCCTAATTCGAGTCATTGAAAAAGACAGATGAGGTTTTAAATAGCGTTGGTAATGGATGGAACTGTGAAATCTATAATTAAGTACACACGAAATTACTATTATTGAAATAGTGTTCATAAAATCGTGACGCGGAGACTTGTATAGCCACGGGACGAGGAAATGAAGTGGATAGCCACATAAAAAAACACCAAAACAAGATAATTTATTGAGGGTTCATTCAAAGGTGTGCACGATTAAGTGGTTCAATGTAACCTTGAATTAAACTTTTTTTTTACTTTGTCACGCGCGCCTGCCTTGAACATGAATGAAGAATTTAATAGAACATAAAAAAACATCAAAAATAGATAGTCAATTAATATTAAAAAAAGATGTAAGTAGGTTAGGAGAATAGAGTATTAACATGACAACATGAGTAGCTAAACTGCTAATCGTACCTAACAAAAGGTTAACTTACTCGTAAATAGTTTAATTCGGCATTTTTCTATAAATTATACCTATATTATTTTAATAACTTTTGTTCGATATGGTTTGTATTTGAATTAAAACATAAATATACCGTTTAATGTCTACGATGTTGGACAAGATTGTGTTATATTTAAAATGTTTTGAAAAATATTTACATGCTACCTTGGGCCATCTTATCAAATTAATCTGGGGTTTTGATAAAAAACATAAATATTTTTACTATTAGATATACTCAGCGGCACAAAACTTGGCCCAGTCTTCATACAAAATTACCTTTTACTGCAAAGGTACATTTCAGGGCCTGGCTTTTTGTTGCTCAGTATATACCTATTATGTACTGTATACTTGTTCAGAATAAACCCTTTACACGTATTACATAGCTAATAGATAAGAACAAGTTGTGCTTCAGTATACCTAAAGCGTTTACATGGTTTTATGTTAGGTATCACAAACATGCTTCTCTTGTTACTTGTCTACAGAGTCCAGGTAATTGTGAAATAAATAAATTTTTGCTTTCCATTAATTTTAAGTTCAATTCTAACGAAATATTTTCCATACAATACTACTGCCCGGAGTTTCGCTTTAATTAACGACTTTCAAGCCTTTTACTGTCATCTTATTGCCTGCACTTAATAAGCAAGTGTACTATAAAGAAGATTATTATTACCAAGGTGTCTTCTGTGCCGCCACGAACAGGTTTTGACCGCAGATGCCAAGATGTGGTACGGTGTTTTCATGAGCTGGGTTATGTTGGAGGAACACACAGCGTTCCGCATATTGCTGCGCCTGCCGAGCCGCACCCGCGTGCCACGACTGAGGATGAGTATAATATTGCTCCAGTATATTGGGTATGATTTTATGATTTGCACCATTTTCCGAGTATGAGAATAAAAAAAACATCAACAAGACAGCCTCTAAGTAGATACCTACATCTTTCTCAAACGAACAGCTTCAGTGAAGGTTTATCTAGTAAATAGATCGGATATACGCTGCCACTCAACGATGTCCGGCCAGATCCGACCAATTCCTTGAACCTAAATTTCCACTGCCTTAACCTCAGGCAGTTACCGGGAACACTTTTTTGCAAGTATTCTAAAATTAAGCGCCCAGATGCCATCTTGTCGATGAAATAAAGTGATCTGACAATGTTCAGTCTGAAATGGTTTCTTACCTAATGTGAGTAGGTAATGAGAATCTTTGCAGCATGTTAAAAACTAACGATTTTTTAATGCATTTTGACAGGCTTGCGTTTTATCTCAATCACGTTTGATGGTAAGTATAGGTCTGAGATTAAGCACTAGTCAATACTGACCTATAACTCCAACCTATGTTTATCTAATTCAAAGACCCTTATTGATGCATTTGAAAGTTACGAAATATGAAGTAGGGCAACGAATGTATAAGAAAAATATTGGGGAAAATTTATAAGGGTTGTCGTTCGTTTGGTCTACATGGTATTAAAAAATCCTTTACGATTATTTATCCCACATTAAGACTACTGATTACTAGTAAAATACATGTGAAAAAACATATTAATTTGAAAAAAAAGAAAAGTTTTGTGTGGAAGTTGATTTACAAGAAGAGTTTACCTCCGTTCAAAACATTTATTTATTTTTGGATTTCAATACTTTTCCACTAGTAATCAGTACCCTTAGTGTTTGTTAAATTATCATACAGGATTTTTTACCACTATGTATATTTTAATTGTCTATTTATTATTGCATTTTATTAAAAAAAATACATTTATTGCCACATTTAAAAAGAAATACAATAAAATTAACAGAAACACAACAAATAAAACGTAAATTTAGAATTACACAATGCCAAAAAAGAAAAAACAAAAAACAATACAAAAAAAACAACGACAAACAAGTTACAGAGATATGTGGCAATAGGCTGTCGGTCGAGAAAACCGGTGGCGCTGATTTTCAGCCTGCGCCCGTCCCGCGGCACGTTTTACAGTTATAACCATGTTATAACACGACACGACAAAAAATACACAATTATAACACGTACTCAAGGGAACTTTAATAAGAAAAAGGGGCAATCTGGCAATTATTTTCTAAGAGATACTCGTAGCAGTTACATCCCTAGCGAGTTCTTGTGGATTTTGCGGTAGTATCCGTTTCCATCTAGGCTCCAATTTGCACTGATATTACCATCCTCCTAATTTTTTCTTTGAAGACCGGAAAAGACATTGGTTCGCAACTGGGGAGGAAGATCGTTCCATATCTTAGAGGCACGGACACCAAAACTTCCTCTAAACCCCACGAACCTGTGTTTATAGGGATGATAACTTTGCTGCCGTGTAGCTCCGGATTTAATATTTCTGTTCTCGAAATTAAATTCGCTCAAAACTGTAAGAGGCCACAAGGAATAATTCACTTACCATCATCAACATGTTCGACGCCGAAGGCCGAACTTTTGAGCGAAAAAAATTATGGTAGAGCACTATCTTCCGTCGTACTATTTCTCGTTGAGGAGTCAATGCATTATCAGGTATCTTATTAGAAGGAAAAAGCGCTGAAATAGAAACAAAAAATATGTTGAAAGGTTTTTTTTATCAGCGTATCTACGAGTTACAGGCACGTTTATCTATACGAGTATAGGTAATAGTGTAGCTAGTGGACCTACCGCTTGGCGTATGTGCAGTTACACTGGCTTTATTTGGCTTTTTTTATATACTAATATCATAAATAGGAAAGATTTGATTGTTTATTTGCATTGAATAGGCTCCAAAACTACTGGACCGATTTAAAAAAATCTTTCACAACAAGAACTTGAAGGCAACAAAGAATCACAAAAAAAAAATCGAAAAAGAAACAAACAAAAAGTAATAAAATTTAGATATCAAAAATAAAAATTCAAAACCAAATAAAATAATGACAATAATGAAAACAAACAACACGAAACCAAACAAAAGACAAAATAAAAATAAAATAATCAAATATTTCAAAAAAATACAATAATTCATTAAAATAAAAATATCCAAACTTCCATACTAATATACTAATTACTAATATTACTAATATTACTAATTACTAATATTACTAATATTACTAATTACTAATATTACTAATATTACTAATATACTAATATACTAATACTAATTACTAATATTACTAATATTACTAATATTACTAATTACTAATATTACTAATATTACTAATATTACTAATTACTAATTACTAATAATATTATATTATTATATATATTATTATATTATTATATTTATTATATATTAATTACTAATATTACTAATTACTAATTACTAATAATATTATATTATTATATATATTATTATCTATATATATAAAAGAAGAAACTGACTGACTGACTGACTGACTTATAGATCAACGCACAGCCCAAACCGCTGGGGCTAGAAACTTGAAATTTGGAATATATATTTCTTAAAAGATATAGACGCGCACTAAGAAAGGATTTTTCGAAATTCCCACGGGATAGGGAAATATCTAAATTTTTTTCGCTTCTTTGTTTGTAGTCGAATCTCCGAAACTATTGAGCCGATTTTAAAAATTCTTTCACCGTTAGTAAGCTACACTATCCTTGATTGACATAGGTTACTTTTTATCCGGGATAATGCAAAATTCCCGCGGGATAGAAAAAAAATAATTCAATTTCGGAGCTAATTTAAAAAAATCTTACATATAATGTGATATGACTATCTCCAAATAACAAAGGCTACTTTTTCTTCGGGAAATTACAAAATTCCCATGGGATAGAAAAAACTGAATGCAACTTCGGGGATGATTTTAGAAATTCTTTCACCAATAGAAAGCTACACTATTTCTCATTAGTATAGACTACTCTTCTTCGGGAAAATGCAAAATTCCCGCGGGATAGAAATAAGTGAATTCAACTTCGGGTCTGATTTTAAACGTTCTTTTACCAAAAGTAAGCTACAGTATTCCTGATTGACATAGGATACGTTTTTCCGGGAAAATCAAAAATTCCCGCGGGATAGAAATAAGTAAATTCAACTTTGGCTTTTAAAAATTCTTTCATATGATATAATTGACTATCCTCGATTGACATAGGCCACTTTTTTTTCGGAAAATCCAAAATTCCCAAGGGATAGAAAAAACTGAATTCAACTTCAGAGCTGATTTTAAAAATTCGTCCACTAATATAAAGCTGCACTATTGGTGATTGGTATAATATAATCTTCTTTGGGAAAATGCGAAATTCCCGCAGGATAGGTAGAAGTAAGTAAGACAATCCAAATTCGGAGCTGATTTAAAAAAATCTTTCACTAATAGTAATCTGCAGTATCTCTGATTGACAAAGGCTGCTTTTCTACAGAAGAATGCAAAATTCCCGCAAGATCGAAATAAGTAAATTCATCATTGGGGTTGATTTAAAAAAGATATTTTACCAATTGGGAGCTACATTATCCCTGATTGGCATACGCTACTTTTCTCCGGGAAAACGTAAAATTCCCGCGGGATAGCAAAAAGTGAATTCAACTTCAGGGTTGATTTATTTATAATTCTATACCTAGCTCTAACTGAACAGTACCATGACTGGCTGACTGACAGACAACGCATAGCCAAAACTACTGGTGCTAGAGACTTGAAATTGGCATAGATAAAAAGCAAAACACGCTAAACAAGCAAAACAAGCTAAAGTAATACAGAGGTGCACTAGGGAAAGACTAGCACTTAGAAAATCCCATGGAATAGGAAAATATCTCAACTTTGTTTGTTTCTTTGTTTGGTGGGGGTAATCTCTGAAACTACTGAGCTGATTTCAATAATTCTATTACCAATAGAAAGCTACAATATCCCTGATGGACAGACTTCTTTTTTTTTAAATGCAAAATTTCCGCAGAATAAAAATAAGTGAATTCAATTTCGGGGCAGATTTTCAAAATTCTTTCTATAAGTAATAGAAGGCTACAATATGTCTCTCATCGACAATTAAGAATATTAAAATAGATCATAACAGTAATTCATGTCCCGCGGGGACTTTACAATTTCTCGAGATACAATCCTATATCGTGTAGGAAGTCGCCGGCAAAAGAAACGCGTAGTACTTTAACGTTTTTAACGTTTGAGCGAAACAGGGTTTCAGAGTTGGTACGAACTATGAATGATTAATTACGTATGTAGGTTGATTTTTAAATTCAAAAATGAGCACCATCTGTCTAAAACAACGTCTTACTGTATTTATATTTCCATGTTATCCTCCGAAAAATTAATCAAAACACGAAAAAAAGGATTGCAGAAAGTAAATGTATGTTAATTGTTACCCCAAATTTAACGCGAGCGAAGCCGCGGGCAAAAGCTAGTATTATTATATTTATTATATTAATTATATTATTATATTATATATTTATTATATTTATTATATTTATTATATATATTATATATTATATATTATATATATTATATATTATATTATATATTATATATTATATATTATATATATTAATATATTAATATATTAATATTAATATATTATAAATGCGAAAGTAACTCTGTCTGTCTGTCTGTCTGTCTGTCTGTTACGCTTTCACGCCTAAACCGCTGAACCGATTTTGATGAAATTTGGTACAGATATAGAATAGACCTTGTGAAAGAACATAGGCTACCTTTTATTGTGAAAAAGAGGCTTTAAGGGGTTGAAATAGGGGATGAAAGTTTATATGGTGGAAGTTCGTCGCTGTCAAAGATAAAACTATGAAACTTGGCATTTAGGCACTTAATAAGAAATAAGTCTATATTTGTTTGAGCTTTTTTGAAAATTCGACCCTTTGAGGGGATGAAATAGGGGATGAAAGTTTATGTGGAAGGTCGTCATTATCGAAGATAAATCGATAAATATTTATTAAACTTGCCATTTCGGCACATAAAAAGAGATAAATAGATATTTGTTCCCACGTTTTTTAAAATTCTTCGTGTGAGGGGGTGAAATAGGGGATGAAAGTTTATAGGGAAGATCGTCATTGTCGAAGATAAATCGATGGTTCTTTATGAAACTTGGCATTTGGGTACGTGATAAGAGATAAATAGATATTTTTTCGCGCGTTTTTAAAAATTCTTCCTGTGAGGGGGTGAAATAGGGGATGAAACTTTATATAGAAGATCGTCATTGTCGAAGATAATTCGACGGTTCTTTATGAAACTTGGCATTTGGGCACGTGCTAAGAGATAAATACATATTTGTTCGCGCGTCTTTAAAACTCTTCCTGTGAGGGGTGAAATAGGGGATGAAACTTTATATGGAAGATCGTCATTGTCGAAGATAAATCGATGGTTCTTTATGAAAATTGGCATTGGGCTACTTATAAGAAATAAATAGATATTTGTTCAAGCGTTTTTGAAAATTTTACCTGCGAGGGGATGTTAGCAGAGGGGATGATGCAGTGTTAGTAGAGCCTTCTAAGCTCATAGGCAAAATGTACGCAATGTGGGGACATTTTAGATGGCGTATTCACATAGACAGTCAGACATGAAAAATTATGATTTTAAGATTTTTCTTATTAATTGTGCTATTTATAAGAGCTACCTTTATGCAAAATTCCAAGTTTCTACGACAGCCGGAAGTACCCTATAACTTTTTCTGTTAAGTTTGGAAACACCTTTTTAATGACTGTAGCTTTTGATTGCCTTGACTTAGAGGTTTGATAGACGGACGGACGGATAGCAAAGTAATCCTATAAGAGTTCCATTTTTTCCTTTTTAGGTACGGAATCCTAAAAAACATTTGCTCCGGCGCTTTTCAAATTTCAACCTATTCACTTGAAAATATGGGGATGAAAGTTCTTAAGGAATTCCAAACAAATTACTACATATAAGTATATTTATCGGAAATATGTGTAGCTATGCTTAGTAAAAATGCCGTCTTAATTATAATCCTACCCTCCTAACTTACAATAAAGGACGTAAGGTGTCAAGAGTTCACTATGAAGAATTAGTCCTTTTGTGTTGGCAGGGTAGAATACACGTCGTATTGCTAAATTGTAGCTACCCGCAAAATATTTATGTTTTACCAAAGGACATCGGGTGGGTGGATGGATGGAAGAACAAAAAAAAATAGTTTATATTTATAGCAATGTATTAAAGTAGGTTATTTTCGGTAAACCGTAGAAGTTTCTATGTACTATTATTGGCAGAATAGGTATCCTAAATAAATTAAATACTTCCCAAAATTACTATTCCACGCGGACGAAGTCGCGGGCAAAAGCTAGTTCTTTATAACTTTACTCTTTTTTAACCCGATGCAAAAAGTAGGATGTACTTATATTGTGCGTGAGTGTGTGTGTGTATGTTAAAATTTATAATTTCTGAATTTTTTGTCAAATACCCGTGCGAAGCCGGAGCGGGCCGCTAGTGTTGGATAAAAATGAATAATAACTCAGGTAAAATTACAGTCAGCTTCAGGGAAAGGTTCCCTGTCAGAATAATGGCATGACCATATTAAAAGGAAGGAAGAGTTACTTCTTTCTGCAATTGACTACCTATGTATACCATACCCTACGGGTCTCGCATACTCCGGACATGGGTAGGTATATAAAGGTAAGAAATTTTGTTATGTATGTAGACCAATGTTTTGCTTCAAGGAAGGTAGCAATACGATACGTGAATGCACAGACCTATTCTGTACGTGAATGGAACAAGAATCAGGTTCCTTTTGCGCACAAAATCGTCATTACGAGAGACTGATGCGCTTATAAAGAGAGTGTGAAAAAAATAACAAAAAACAATCAATACTAGTAAAATGTTCTAAATTTTAATATTTTTATTAGCGGCCAGTTTTTTCAGCATGAAGGTTTGTTTTACTTTGCCAGCGTAATTATCTAAAAATAAAAATAAAAGTATCTTACGCCTTTTGCCCCATATTTGCACGCTCTGCAAAACAACCATGGCGTTGAGAAGAATTACTATACAAATCCATAAGGATATTCGAAGACTCATTCTGAAAAAAAAACAAGAATAGAATATTTACATTTACATTTAACTAATGATATCTCTTCAGGATTTAACATTGGGATCCCTTGTTGCTCTCTGTCTATTTTCCGGCAGTCTCTATGTGAAACAGTATATACGCTTTTAACAGTAATTTATCCAATACATAATACAATAATACATATACAAATTAATTAAAAAAATCTATAAGTAGGTACTAGCTATTTGTATAACCTATACAAAGAGCTAATATTGAAAATATCCTTCTTTTGTTAACGAAGTTAAATAACATAGGAAATCTACTTTTAGTATTTAGATACGCAGTTCATAAAAATTTTCACGCATGCTTTTGATATTGAAATATTTACTTTCGTTAACATTTCGTTGTGTAAATAGGTATTACCTAATCGAAATGTGTTTAAAACACGGACTTTTCTTCTTCCAGTGCGACTTCATTATTGAATAGGTACTTGATTAGCTAAAAAAAGCCGTGGTGGCCTAGTGGTTTGACCTATCGCCTCTCAAACAGAGGGTCGTGGGTTCAAACCCCGGCTCGCACCTCTGAGTTTTTCCAAATTCATGTGCGGAATTACATTACCACGAGCTTTGCGGTGAAGGAAAACATCGTGAGGAAACCTGCACAAACCTGCGAAGCAATTCAATGGTGCGTGTGAAGTTCCCAATCCGCACTGGGCCCGCGTGGGAACTGTAGCCCAAGCCCTCTTGTTCTGAGAGGAGGCCTGTGCCCAGCAGTGGGACGTATATAGGCTGGGATGATGACTTGATTATCTCCTTAGATTTTGTTGTGTCCATAGAGAAGTCTAAATGACCAGCATACAATTTTATCATTGTATACCATGATACGTAGTAATGACAGTAAATATACGGTCAATACTTGTACGATCAAATAGATGACTCCTAATTTGTCCGAAGACTCATAAATCGGAATCAATGCATCAACCCGAAATTTTGCAAATTTGTACCTACCTACGTTAGAGATAGAATTTCGCTCACTTCGTGAAGCTATCTCGCTCTTATGTGAAATAAATACCTCGGCCAAAATTGCGGCGTGTTAGTTCTTTTGTTTTCTTTCCAGTAAAGGAGTAACTTTAGTTAGGTACTGTACCTGGTAATAAGTTTATTGTTGCGGTTCAACGACAATGAACTTTCTTTGCATTTGCGAATAACTGCAGCAAAATGGTGACTCACGCGCAGTCAATAACCGTAAATCACTGCATTGTTGTAGGCAGCCACTATTAAATTAATGTGTCGTTTCTAAAGCTTTGTCTATACATTGATGTAGGTAAATAAATAAAATAAAATAATAAATATCATGGAACACCTGTCACCAATCGACCTAGTCCCAAACTAAGCAAAGCATGTAGGTACTATGGGTACTAGGCAACGGATAAACATACTTAAGTATATAGATAAATACATACTTAAATACATATTAAACATCCAAGACCCGAGAACAGCATTCGTATTATTATTATTTATTGATGTAAGTAGTTAGCATACTATAGATTTAACGAGGCCTGTGTCACCAAAATCAGTCAATATTTATCATTTATTCCTGTTTAAAACCACTCTTTATACAAATAATTGTTTTCTGGTGTAAAATAAATCTAATTTAAATTCCATAAAATTAATATGAAATTTAACTTTTTTGTGCACATTTCGTGCTAAAATTTGTATAGAAAATCAGATCACGTAACAAGTACCTAGGCCGGAATAATTGAGCCACTTGCCACTGTTCTTAATGTAGCTGTTGATATACATAGATACCTACTAGTAGTAAGTAGCTACCTAAATATTTTCAATACTAAAGCAAAATAGCATTACACGGTCAAATTATAAACAGTGGCAAGTGGCTCAGAAATCCCTGTGCACAATTTGTACGTCCGTACTTATTTACTTCGCAGAATTATTAACATTGTTTACATTTATAAAGCCACGTCTGAATAATCGTGTGCAAGTTTAGTAACCCTGAACTGTAAACAATACATGCGAGTATGAGCTTTTATGTTTCAACTAGCTCACTCCGTCCGCGTACCGCGTACAAGTATGAAAAATATTTTAAATTCTATTCTCAGAACTACCGAATATACTCAAAAAAACATAAAAATCGGTCAAGCCGTTTCGAAGGACAAACATTTTTGACCTGTGAATTTTACATATTAAATAGAAAAATGTATTTTTGATAATCTACCTGTATGGTTGTATTTATCAAATATATGTGAAGTTCCTGTGATTTAATTGTTTTCTAACACAACAGACTTATAGTAAAATAGGTACCTACCTACCTAAATTCGTTCAGTTCTTTCGTAAAAAGTATGAGATTTAAAAAGATCCATTGATTGTATTGTACTATTTTTATTTTAGTATAATTTTTACCTGTAAGAGTGACTGATATATTTTTATCGTAAATAATAACTTTTTTGTTTTTTTTTAGAGTGCCGTAGTCAACTACGAATCTTTATAGTTTCGCTATGTCTGTATTATACTTTTATATTATGTAGCTTCCACAATATAATTAATTTTTTTTAACTCACTTTTTGTCCGTCCCCTGACTGAATGCTCCTCTCATCCACTCAAAGGTTGACTGGTAGAGATCCCTTAAAGGGATAAGTTCCCTTTGTACATGTATTTCATTGTTTGTCATCTGTGTTTGTTTACTTATTTTGTACAATAAAGAGTTTACATACATACATACATGTCTGGTCTGTCTGTCTATCCGCGGCTAAGCTCAGAGAGCGTTAGTATTTAAAAAGCTGTAATTTGGCATGAATATACCTATAGGTACATCAGTCACACCTCGGATCACCGGGGTCACTGCAGGAAGTCGTCGGCAACATAAAGGGTCTGCTACGCTTCCTCCAGGAGCTAGGCTGGCATGAATAGTGCCTACAGCCTAATCACGCAAAATAGGCGCACTTCGACGTCGAGTTGCGGAAAACAGCCCACTAATACCTATAACCTATACCTATTTATCAGTCACGCCGACAGTGGTAAAATAAAAAAAGTAAAAAAAAATTTTAGGGTAGGTACCTCCCATAGACGTATTGGGGTGTTTAATTTTTCTTGACTAACCCTATATTGCGGGGTATTGTTGGATAGTTCTTTTAAAATGGGGTGTAGCCAAGACGATTTTTCAATTCAGGGATCTGTTTGCCAAGTTATTTAACTTTAAAGCGCAAATTTTCATTATAATCGAGCGTCCCCTCCTCTAAAATCTAAACGAAACGTTTTTTTTTATCAGGAAGTAGGTAGGTATATACCTACTATTTAATTTACGTAATAATCAAATGGACCGCGAGAGTTTCCCGAAATAATTCCCTCCTCTATAAATTTATTTGTCACAATGACCTGCGTATATTGAGCTATGAATTTGACAATGAATTAACTGAAATTGCTATTGAACTTTATGTTTATTTAAATGAGACGGCGCCTCCTTGTCAAAATATAAATGTTGAAGTTTATTATTATGACCAGAATTCTTTTTTAAGACGTTCTTTATGTAGGTACCTGATTATCATCATCCCAGCCTATATTCGACCCACTGCCGAGCACAGGCCAACTTTCAGAGTGAGAGTGCTTGGGCACGGTTGGGCCGTAGTTCCCACGCGGGCCCAGTGCGGATTGGGAACTTCACACACATTGAATTCCTTTGCAGGTTTGTGCAGGTTTCCTCACGATGTTTTCCGTCACCGTAAAGCTCATAGTAAATTTCAAATGCAATTTCTCAGATGCGACACACAAGCCACGAACGATCCTCTGCTTGAGAGATCCTCAAACCACTAGGCTAACAAGGCTTTTTAATAGAAATAGATGGTAAATGCGATTGCGAGTGCCCGGCCGTTAGACAATACAGCTACAGTTCATAGGTACCTATAATTTTTTTTTGTTAGCCTATTTTTGTGTCCCACTGCTGGGCAAAGGCCTCTCCTCTCTTGCTCCACTCCTGCTGCCTATCAAAGGCGAGCTCCCGCCATCCCACATTATAGGCATCCTATATACAATTAACTGCCCAAAAACATCTCTACAAAGAGTAGGTATCATAATCATCCCAGCTTATGTGACGTGCCACTGCGGGGCACAGAGCTCCTCTCAAAATGACCACTGGCCTCTCAAGCAGAGGATCGTGGATTCGAATTCGGGCTCGCACGTCTGATTTATACAATTGAAAAATCTGCCTACAACTCGTGTAATGTTCCTTTTTCTAATAGTATGGTACAGTGAGCAACAAAGATCAGCAGAAGTCAGAAAGACACGACCTTAATGTTGAGAAAATAAAGGCCTGTTTACATATTTTGACACTTCAAACGTATGTATATTTTTGTTGCTGACTGCATCATTTATTTATTTGTTGACATATATACATATGTAGATCGATTTCGTAAAAAAAAGTAGGATAGAAGTACCGTTTTGGCCACCTTAAGACCGTTTTTGGCCAGTTGACATTTGAAGTAATATATAAAAAGTTTATACTGAAACGAATAAAGTTTGTACTGTTTTATTACTATGAATTTATTTTAAACGTATATTTTAACAATAAATGGCCATAAATGGCACAGTGGCCACAAACAATACTTCTGCCCTATATTGATTATAATTTAACATACTTCTAATTCACACAATTATAAGTGAAGAATATTGCGTTGATTTCGTACCCGAAACTATGTCATCTGACATTCCCATTCATTGTTTATTTTATTATCATTATTTTCAACATACAAGAGCTTAATAATTATACCTAGTTAATGAGAAACTCCCAAACATAAAAACAATATTTTAGTAATAACATTTAAATAGGCAAATTTTTATAAACACTTTATTAATTTAAAAGGTAACTTAATATTTTCATCCTTTTAAATAATGCACGTATACTTACTTGTGGCTAATATAAAACACACTTTATAACACTAAACTCATGGATGATCACGATTTTTTTATATTTAAAGGACTTGCTAAGCTTTTTAAAACACTGTGCGCCTCCCGCGCACGCCCAAACCGGAGTAAATCAGGCTAGGTGTGTTGCGAATGATTGGCTACACCATTGTAAACACTATATTATGCATACCATCTCATATAGAAACGTACCCAGCGGTCATTATTATTGACCTTAACAATATAAGACTTTTGCAAAAAAACTCGAGAAACAAGCAAGGGCACAAGAAAAGACGTAGGTAAGTGATCATATTCGTTAAATTGCTTAGGTATAAAATATGTGGGTATTTATGATTTATACTTACGATAAGTTACGCATAGGTAGGTAATTAAGCAAGTTGGCGTTAATTAAAAGTCTGAACGGTACATAGTAACTTCAGTTATATCGACGTAAACAATAATTATAATAGTGCTGCATGTTTTGGTGGTAGGTACTTACTCGTACTTATTTATGGTCAATTAAACCATTGTTTTAAACACTTACCTAATATCTTTTCATAGCGGAAGTCGTGAATTCCATATAGGCATTAAATACACAAATATAATATTTTATGTTGGCGTCTATCTACCTTTAATTTGATGCGTAACGTATCAAATAAAAGAAACGACTACGAGGCCTACGAATGTTTAGTAGTGTAGCATCCTGGGGGAAATATTATTAGGTAATAATAGATCGCACCTTTAAAGTTAAACTGAAATAATTCGAAATTTTCTCATTTTAAAATTTAACCATAATGTATTTTATTTAAAGTTTATTTTGGAAATGTGAAATTTCGAATTATTTCAGTTTAATTTTAAAGGAGCGAGGCTTTGGAATATTCCTATTTGAAATTACTAGAACGAAGCAGAACATCAAACTTCGTTCAGCGAAAATAAAGCATTTTTTTATTTTACAGCGTGTAGGTACCAGCATTAATATCTGCCACAGTGGAGCGTGCAAAAATATCTGATACGTCCTTCCGGCCCTACAAATAGAGATATTTATGCACGCTTGTTGTGTCTGATATTGGTGCTAGTGACTGTACAAGATGTAAAAGGCCTGGAAGGCCTTGACCTTCAAAGTCAAAGCCAAAAAGTCAAAAGTCAAAATATTAGCTAAGTATTTATTTAATTTAGGGTATAACAAGCATTATTTAATTTATGAATGTAAAAAAAACTATCACCGGTTCGGAAAAACCTCTGTTGAGAAGAATCCGACGAGAAACTCATCTTTACAATATCATTAAATGATATTGAATACATCAGAAACATAAAACAACTACATTTTTAACACAGTAGGATCCTACATAGATTCGCTATTTGTAGTAAGGGATCACCAGTGCGGATCGGAATTATTTCCAAATGTCTTCATTATAATTATCCTGTATTATACGTCCCAATGTAGGGCACAGGCCTCCTCCCAAAACAAGAAGGCGTGTGCTGTAGTTCCCACGTGGGCTCAGTGCGTATTTGGAACTTAACACACCATTGAATGTCTTAGCAAATCTGTGCAGGTTTCCTTATGTTTTCCTTTACCGTAAAGCTCATGGTAAAATTCTAATGTATAGGTAGAGTCATTCACGATGACGCGTGCCGTGGTTCTTATTAGGTACAATATCATTAATGTCTAATTTTGACAAAATCAAGCGTCTTCGTGGATGGCACTAGATATACCTACGCATGTAAATTACAAAAATTCAGAGGTGTCAGTCCGGATTCGCAACTATGTAAATAACCATTAGGCCACCGTGGCTCTATCTTTAAGTACTCTAAAGGGAACTTAGTTAGAATATAAGTATGTAGGAAGCTGGCTATGTAAGTACCTATGGAGCTGAAGTGGAGATCGATGGGACATTTGGGAAGATCACTTTGGGAAAATTGAGCATCCATCTTCCGAAGATCCACTTGATTTTCCAAGATGATGCTGTTAATCTGACTGGTTAATATTTATAAATGAGAAAGCTTGTGAGTAAACAGGTATGTGTGTGTGTGTGTATGTCTGTTAACTCTGTTACTCCTTCACGCTAATACGGATATCCACATTTGGATGAAATTTAGTATGTAGTCAACTTCACTGAACGTCTGAAATAACACATATAGGATGTATGTAATTTATGTAGGTATTCCCAAGGAATCGAGATAAAATCTCGAAATCTTTTTTGCGTGATTGTCATCATTTTCATGTCAGCCGAAAGACGTCCACTGCTGGACATAGGCCTCCCCCAAGGCTCTCCACTCAGACCGGTCTTGTGCTTTCCGCATCCACCGCGATCCCGCGATCTTAACCAAGTCGTCGCTCCATCTTGCGTGATTGTGTTTTCAATAAATACCATGATGTTACTTTTATGAATTTAAACTTCCACGGTCATTTTTATTTGTTAGGTAGAGTCATTCCAATGACGCGTGCCGTTGTTCTTATTACAATGTCATTAATGTCTAATTTTGACAAATCACACGTCTTCGTGGATGGTACTAAATACATATACGTCGAGTTCATAAACTTGTGAGGAAAAATTTGATCAAAAATATCTGAACACGACTCTATTGTTAACGGCGTATAAGCTTCTTCAGATATTTTTGATCGATTTTTTGCTTACAAGTTTACGAACTCGACTGTATTCCATATTTGGATTTGGACAGATTTGGATGATATCTGTTATGTAGATAGATAAATGGATAGATAGATGGAAGTCTGAAATAGATACCTAGGTAGGTACTACATCGATAGGTATTTTACTTTTTATTCCGTAGCTTATGCCCGCGACTACGTCTGCGCGGATCTAGGTTTGGGACTAGGTCAATTGGTGTTAAGTGTCCCATGATATTTATTATTATTTATTTATTTATTATTATAGTAACCATTACAAAGTTCAATATGAAAAGTTTATTTTACTTACAAAAGTAGTTAATCTCACTCGTATCCGATCAGGCAGCAGTAAATCGATGCACGAGAAATTTCTTTAAATTCAAACCAGGCTCAGAGCAGATCTATAAATTCTATAAGGCATTCACACCCAGCTCTTGGAGCAGTCTAAATTCTATACTGGAGCATACTATTTAACTTACGTGTAGGTGAAACAAAATGGCGGGTTATATTCTCACGGTATGATTCGTTCAATTAAAACCGGCACTCGATTGTAATCACGTCTCATCAAGAAATTTAAGCCTTGACATGAGCGGAGCAGTGATTATTTTCAATAACAGAGTCATTCTATTTGCGTATAAGGACGAATTGAGTACCTATTCTGAAGCCGAAACTCAATTAATTAACATTTATTTTGACACGTTTAATAAATAGCCAGCCAGTGCTGCAGTGTACACTGTCTGCTGAGCCTATGGTTTGTAGAGGGAAGTACTTAAAGTAGATACACTTAACAAACTTTTGCGGGGGAAAAGTTGGAAAAGTGTCCAGCTTTAAGCGGTAAAAAACACCGACCCAGAGCGTGTCCAACACACAGGGTAAGGAGTAGGTAGCCGTTACGAAAAAATCAAGTAATAATTTCCTAAAGATTTTGTACGGAACTTTGCAAGTAATTAATCGTCTTTTCGACCACGAAATAATTTTTAAAGACCAACCTAACAATACCTCATACTATAATTACAGCTTTCTAGCACTAACAGTCTCTAAGCCATGTGTGCGCAGTGTGCGGGTGTGTGTGGATGTCCATAGGCAGCGGTGATTGCTTTTCTTCAGGTGACCCTCCTACTCGTTTGCCCCTATTATATAAAAAAGCTAAGCCGCGGATGGACGAACAGACAGGCGTAGCGAAACTATGGATTCCGTTTTGCCATTTTGTCTACGGAAACCTAAAAACAGTCCCGAATCCTCTTCCCACCATGGCGTCACCTTATACCTTGTGCCATCCACGAAGACGCGTGATTTTGCCATTACTGTCGAACTATGTGCCACACGTTGATGCGAGTTAAAAAAAATATTTTCAATTTCTGTTACGTGTATAGAGCACACCCTATAATTATTTATTTATGTAATTTAACTACAAAACTAAATAGCGGCTTTGACAAGACATCTGTACTCCAAATTTCATTGATATACATCTTTTAGTTTTCGAGTTAAATGCCTGTGACATACGGACGGACGGACGGACAGACAGACAGACAGACAGACAGACGGACTTGACGAAACTATAAGGGTTTCGTTTTTGCCATTTTGGCTCCAGAACCATAAAAAGTACCTACATACGTATTGAGTGTAACCAACGATTCTCAGTATTTTGAACTAATATAGATAGTTACTAGACCTAAGTTAAGAAAACATACTTAAATACAGATTATTAATACCACAAAACTTTATACTCAAAGCCATAAAACGACATTACCTATTTCAAAACTATCTACCTGGATAGGTTTGTTGTAACTTATAATATACCTACTTACATTACGACTAGGTTTAGTTTGGTGTGTAGGTACCTAATAATTTAGAAACTCAAAATAGGTGAGAGGAAACTTTATTGTACTCGTAGTACTAAGTAACAAACTATATTCAGCGGCAAAAATTTGGCCCACCCGTCATACAAAATGATCGATTCTGCATACATTTGAGGGCCAGATTTTTTGCCGCTCAGTATATTTCTACAGAAGCTTGTCACTTTAGAAAGTAGCCGCGTGAGCACCGCTTTTATTTCAGTAGTTTGAATCGCGTACTTCACCTAGAAATTTACATAATCGAATTCCCTTTGCAGTCTCAGCGTCAGCACCAATGTCTCCTCCGCAGAATCCCAGTTAGCTTTAGACAAATCAGGGTCTATTTCATGGGGTAGGTCCAACTTCAGTGCGTGCTGTGAGGAGTGGACAAAGATGCTGCTTCTGTCGACAGTTAACTCGGTGTTTTCTTTCTTGTCGCCAGGCAGTTTTATTCTTACTATGAGGTCCTCGCAACTATTCGAAGATGGAGTTTTTGGTCCGATCTGAAACATTGTGCAAAATAATTTGTTTGGATTCTAATAAAATAACTAAGTAAGTACCTACCTAACTCGGAGGTTCCCGAAGTGGGCCAAATGACCCCTAAGGATTCACGGGAGACCAGACGGGAGGTCCACGTCGGCGTGGAAAAAATGGGGTTTTAGGAGTTTTGGGAGTACCTACTTACCTACTGTAGAGAATGTAGTAGCCGCTGCTACCGAAAATAGTAAAACTTTGAATATTGGCTACGAGAAAAAAAGTTTGGGGACCTCTGAACTAACTTCAACTTTAGATCGGATAGGTAAATAAATTAATTTTACCAAAACACGTAATGAACATCTACTATATAATTAATTGGAAAATATTTGACTCGTAATACCTACAAGTTGTAAGTGATATAGCGACATCTACTGAATGACCTCGCTAGAACAGAAGTAGCACTATGGGCTCCAGAAATTGTTTTGCCACATTCAACGCCTTCCAGTAGAAGAATGATTCAAGCCTTTTGGTAACTTCAACTAGCAGTGAAGGGGATTAGAGTACAGTTAGTGACATAAGTAAGTCACCTGCAGAAACACGTCCTCCGCGGTCACAGCCTGCCGATAGCACATGGTGTATTCTGGGATCTTCCGATCGTCGATGCCTGCGCCCACGCGGCCTAACTCCTCCGCTTCCTTGGCCTCCTGCTCTTCGAACTCTTCGATGGTTCTTGGAGGACCTTTTACGGTATCAGCAGGAGGCAGTTCACCTCTGGATGAAGTTATCTCACACCCTGTTAAAAAAAAAATTGAGCCTTTTCCGATTCATTGTAGAAATTTAACTGGTAGTGTACCGTCCTACCTACCCTATGATAAGTAGATACCTATTAAATAGGTAAACAATAAAAAGTATTTTTTTAAGATATCTAAACGCCGCGCGGCCAACGTCGGCCATCCCATGCAAATGATAACACCATGTGATATAGATAGTAGGTAGGTAGGTAGGTACTAAGAATATCTATAGTACATGATAGTAAGTACTAAGTCATATAACAGGTAACTCACCTGATGAAATCATATCTTCACCCTGTAAAACCTCTGGTTCTGGAACTTTTAGCAGCTCCGCTAGTTTCTCCATAGTGTTTGGAGTAAATTCAACCATTTTGATGTATTATGTAATGTAGCCTGTTGTTAAATATGTTTGTTGTAATCTGTTTTTAAATTATCTTAAAATTCAGATGAAGAATGCTGTTACTTTATACTTTCCGTAATTGACAAAATTGTCAAGCAGTTGTTGCCAAGTAACAGTTGCTATAATAGATATTATACACTACTTTTTCGACAGATGGCACCACAAGCGTACTAGCGAGCCAAAACAAGATAATGATAATAAATCAGCGTGTATTGAGCAAAATATATACCCATAGGATTTGCGCTGTCATACATAGTTCATTCGCCATTACCTCTCATATTTCATTTTATAGAATTTTTTTACTGTACAACGGCAAAACCTACTAGACACTGGCAAAAATTGTCCTCCAATGAACAGAGCCATATTTTAAAAAAAAACAACCAACAACAAATACCCATAACCATAACTCCTACGCCTACATAACCACTGGGTATGAATGTTTCTGAACAGCTTTATAATGCTGATATCTTGATGGCAAATAGTGCTTGTGAATCACAAAGTACCTATACCAAAATGTAAGAGACATTATTGTGACTGACTTACTAAACAAAGTGAATTAAATTTCCAGTGATATGATAAGTACCTTGTCTATGTAATTAATTAATAGGTTTCTAACTAATGTAAAAGAAAATAAATATAACTACTCCAAATTTTATTAAAGATTTTATTCATTAGTAAATAATTTGTTTTGAACAGACAATGCTAGTTGCTACATTATTTGAATACATGAGTTTGTCATAATATATGAGGTTTATTTAAGGGAAGCCATCATCATCTTCTTCAGCCATCTCTTTAGCCAGTTCCAAGTCCTGCTGCTCCCTTTCACGGCGCTCTTCTGCACTCTCCAATTCCTTCCCATATGACTTAGGAGGATATCTCATAGCCTTGACACTCTGGTTGTGGAGATCTAAGCAGAAAGATATGCGCTGGTGGAAAGCCAGTTGTGGCTCCCTAGTGCAGTAAATGTCAGAACTCTCTTTGTTGCTCATGTAGCCCTTTTCCGGGTCCAAGGTAGCCTCAATAACTCCATCTCTGATAGCTTTAGCTACAATGAACTCAGCATCTTCTGCTGAATCCAAGCCCAATTTCCTGGCAATATCCTTTGGAGAAATCCGTGAATATGACAACCCAATTGAACGAATGGCAGTCTTGATGACATTCTGTCGTAGACGAAGGATCAAAGTGAAAGTATGGTCAGTACGGAATTGAGGACCAAAGTTTTCCACACCTCACTAAATCTTTGCAAATTTCCAAGTCTTACAGCCTGAGTGAGCTGGAAATATGGTGCCAGAGCCCTTCTCAATGGGGCTTGGCGGAATATTGCGCGCTCGGGGGATGTCACCCAACAGTAGCTCAACCACTATAGCCAACTTCTGAACTGTTTGACGGAAACCAACAGCAGCAGTCTGGGGGGCTTTTCGGAGTGCCTGCACCAAGTGCTTATGAGCATCACTATATTCAAGACGGGCTGCTTTTATTCTGCCAAGATAAAACAGAAACCTAGCCCACTCATTATTGCTTGCATTTTCTGGGAACACCGATTTACTGACCAACTTGTCAGCCTGATCATACAATGAATAATGCAGAGATAGTACGAAGCAGGCAGTTAATGAGAACAGCTTGTCCTTCATAGTCACTACGGAGAGTGGATGTGCGGAGGCGTGCATGCAATAGCCCCTTATTAAATCTAGTTTATTGGTGAGTTCAAACACCCGAGAGTGATAGAAATAACATTTAGCAGCAATCAGATCTAGGGTTCTTCTGTTTTGCGCTGTCACCTTGGTCATCAACTGCTGTGAGCACTCTGTAGCTTCTTCTAACTTATTAGTGTCCAACAAACGGAGTAAAACTAACAAATGGACATACACATCTACCTCAGGACCTGGTGTTTTCGGAGCGCTTCTAGAGCGCGGCGTCTCAATCTCGACAGCACCAGGCTGTGGGGTTTCAACGAAAGCAATCAAAGCTTCTTTGTCCGCATTTGAAGGATACAGTTGGTTAATAATGGCTCGTAAAACGTTACCATTAAGCTTCCTTCGGGTGTTTGGAAGGGATCTAAGTACTCTCATAGCGAATCTTGGTTCCTTAGACGTAACCGCTTTATCTATTTGCCTGAATGTTCCCGTAAATCTTGTACGGTAACAACATCAGCGTCCTTCTTTACTTCGCCAGCTTCTGCATCACTTGCCGCTGCGGGACTCTCCACACTTTTCATTTCAACATCTTCAACAGGTGCCATTTTATGCCAGCCCTGTATAAATTACGATTTTAGAATTTACAAATCACTAAACACAAGCCGTGCACAAGCCTGACGAGACAATTTCTCC
>NC_133474.1:13576871-13577225 GCF_025370935.1 Choristoneura fumiferana | reverse complement strand
GATCTGTGAGAAAAATAAATAAATATCATGGGACACTTGACACCAATAATTGACCTAGTCTCAAACTAAACAAAGCTTGTGCTATGGATATTAGGCAACGGATAAACATACTTGTATAGATAAGTACATACTGAATTAAATATTAAACATCCAAGACACGAGAGCAAACATTCGTATTATTCCTAAGTATTATTCATACAAATATCTGCCCCGGCCGAGAATCGAACCCGGGACCTCAAACTTCATAGTCAGGTTCTCTAACCACTTGGCCATCCGGTCATCATTCGATCATTTTATTTGTACAGTCGAAGTAAAAAAAAGTTCGTCACCTTAAGATCTATTTTCCTTTGCTCA
>NC_133474.1:13503078-13570856 GCF_025370935.1 Choristoneura fumiferana | reverse complement strand
ATTACTAATATACTAATATACTAATAAAATTACAATATTACTAAATATTACTAATATTAATAATTAATCTAATATTACTAATTTACTAATTACTAATATTACTAATTTATAATATTACTAATTACTAATTACTAATAATATTTATTATTATATATTTATTATATTATTATATTTATTATATTATTATATTATTATATTATTATATTTATTAATATTATTATATTATTATATTTATTATATTTATTATTATATATTATATTATAATATATTATATATATATATATTATATATATTTATATATTATAAATGCGAAAGTAACTCTGTCTGTCTGTCTGTCTGTCTGTTACGCTTTCACGCCTAAACCGCTGAACCGATTTTGATGAAATTTGGTACAGAGATAGAATAGACCTTGTGAAAGAACATAGGCTACCTTTTATTGTGAAAAGAGGCTTTAAGGGGTTGAAATAGGGGATGAAAGTTTATATGGTGGAAGTTCGTCGCTGTCAAAGATAAAACTATGAAACTTGGCATTTAGGCACTTAATAAGAAATAAGTCTATATTTGTTTGAGCTTTTTTGAAAATTCGACCCTTTGAGGGATGAAATAGGGGATGAAAGTTTATGTGGAAGGTCGTCATTATCGAAGATAAATCGATAAATATTTATTAAACTTGCCATTTCGGCACATAAAAAGAGATAAATAGATATTTGTTCCCACGTTTTTTAAAATTCTTCGTGTGAGGGGGTGAAATAGGGGATGAAAGTTTATAGGGAAGATCGTCATTGTCGAAGATAAATCGATGGTTCTTTATGAAACTTGGCATTTGGGTACGTGATAAGAGATAAATAGATATTTTTTCGCGCGTTTTTAAAAATTCTTCCTGTGAGGGGGTGAAATAGGGGATGAAACTTTATATAGAAGATCGTCATTGTCGAAGATAATTCGACGGTTCTTTATGAAACTTGGCATTTGGGCACGTGCTAAGAGATAAATACATATTTGTTCGCGCGTCTTTAAACTCTTCCTGTGAGGGGTGAAATAGGGGATGAAACTTTATATGGAAGATCGTCATTGTCGAAGATAAATCGATGGTTCTTTATGAAAATTGGCATTGGGCTACTTATAAGAAATAAATAGATATTTGTTCAAGCGTTTTTGAAAATTTTACCTGCGAGGGGATGTTAGCAGAGGGGATGATGCAGTGTTAGTAGAGCCTTCTAAGCTCATAGGCAAAATGTACGCAATGTGGGGACATTTTAGATGGCGTATTCACATAGACAGTCAGACATGAAAAATTATGATTTTAAGATTTTTCTTATTAATTGTGCTATTTATAAGAGCTACCTTTATGCAAAATTCCAAGTTTCTACGACAGCCGGAAGTACCCTATAACTTTTTCTGTTAAGTTTGGAAACACCTTTAATGACTGTAGCTTTTGATTGCCTTGACTTAGAGGTTTGATAGACGGACGGACGGATAGCAAAGTAATCCTATAAGAGTTCCATTTTTTCCTTTTTAGGTACGGAATCCTAAAAACATTTGCTCCGGCGCTTTTCAAATTTCAACCTATTCACTTGAAAATATGGGGATGAAAGTTCTTAAGGAATTCCAAACAAATTACTACATATAAGTATATTTATCGGAAATATGTGTAGCTATGCTTAGTAAAAATGCCGTCTTAATTATAATCCTACCCTCCTAACTTACAATAAAGGACGTAAGGTGTCAAGAGTTCACTATGAAGAATTAGTCCTTTTGTGTTGGCAGGGTAGAATACACGTCGTATTGCTAAATTGTAGCTACCCGCAAAATATTTATGTTTTACCAAAGGACATCGGGTGGGTGGATGGATGGAAGAACAAAAAAAAATAGTTTATATTTATAGCAATGTATTAAAGTAGGTTATTTTCGGTAAACCGTAGAAGTTTCTATGTACTATTATTGGCAGAATAGGTATCCTAAATAAATTAAATACTTCCCAAAATTACTATTCCACGCGGACGAAGTCGCGGGCAAAAGCTAGTTCTTTATAACTTTACTCTTTTTTAACCCGATGCAAAAAGTAGGATGTACTTATATTGTGCGTGAGTGTGTGTGTGTATGTTAAAATTTATAATTTCTGAATTTTTTGTCAAATACCCGTGCGAAGCCGGAGCGGGCCGCTAGTGTTGGATAAAAATGAATAATAACTCAGGTAAAATTACAGTCAGCTTCAGGGAAAGGTTCCCTGTCAGAATAATGGCATGACCATATTAAAAGGAGGGAAGAGTTACTTCTTTCTGCAATTGACTACCTATGTATACCAAACCCTACGGGTCTCGCATACTCCGGACACGGGTATATAAAGGTAGGAAATTTTATTATGTATGTAGACCAATGTTTTGCTTCAAGGAAGGTAGCACGACGATACGTGAATGCACAGACCTATTCTGTACGTGAATGGAACAAGAATCAGGCTCCTTTTGCGCACAAAATCGTCATTACGAGAGACTGATGCGCTTATAAAGCGAGTGTGAAAAAATAACAAAAAACAATCAATACTAGTAAAATGTTCTAAATTTTAATATTTTTATTAGCGGCCAGTTTTTTCAGCATGAAGGTTTGTTTTACTTTGCCAGCGTAATTATCTAAAAATAAAAATAAAATTATCTTACGCCTTTTGCCCCATATTTGCACGCTCTGCAAAACAACCATGGCGTTGAGAAGAATTACTATACAAATCCATAAGGATATTCGAAGACTCATTCTGAAAAAAAAACAAGAGTAGAAAAATTAACTAATGATATCTTTTCAGGATTTAATATTGGGATCCCTTGTTGCTCTCTGTCTATTTTCCGGCAGTCTCTATGTGAAACAGTATATAGGTACGCTTTTAACAGTAATTTATCCAATACATAATACAATAATACATATACAAATTAAATTTAAAAAATCTATAAGTACTAGCTATTTGTATAACCTATACAAAGAGCTAATATTGAAAATATCCTTCTTTTCTTAACGAAGTTAAATAACATAGGAAATCTACTTTTAGTATTTAGATACGCAGTTCATAAAAATTTTCACGCATGCTTTTGATATTGAAATATTTACTTTCGTTAACATTTCGTTGTGTAAATAGGTATTACCTAAACGAAATTTGTTTAAAACACGGAATTTTCTTCTTCCAGTGCGACTTCATTATTGAATAGGTACTTGATTAGCTAAAAAAAGCCGTGGTGGCCTAGTGGTTTGACCTATCGCCTCTCAAACAGAGGGTCGTGGGTTCAAACCCCGGCTCGCACCTCTGAGTTTTTCCAAATTCATGTGCGGAATTACATTACCACGAGCTTTGCGGTGAAGGAAAACATCGTGAGGAAACCTGCACAAACCTGCGAAGCAATTCAATGGTGCGTGTGAAGTTCCCAATCCGCACTGGGCCCGCGTGGGAACTGTAGCCCAAGCCCTCTTGTTCTGAGAGGAGGCCTATGCCCAGCAGTGGGACGTATATAGGCTGGGATGATGACTTGATTATCTCCTTAGATTTTGTTGTTTCCATAGAGAAGTCTAAATGACCAGCATACAATTTTATCATTGTATACAATGAGACGTAGTAATGACAGTAAATATGTACGATCAAATAGACGACTCCTAATTTGTCCGAAGACTCATAAATCGGAATCAATGCATCAACCCGAAATTTTGCAAATTTGTACCTACGTTAGAGATAGAATTTCGCTCACTTCGTGAAGCTATCTCGCTCTTATGTGAAATAAATATCTCGGCCAAAATTGCGGCGTGTTAGTTCTTTTGTTTTCTTTCCAGTAAAGGAGTAACTTTAGTTAGGTACTGTACCTGGTAATAAGTTTATTGTTGCGGTTCAACGACAATGAACTTTCTTTGCATTTGCGAATAACTGCAGCAAAATGGTGACTCACGCGCAGTCAATAACCGTAAATCACTGCATTGTTGTAGGCAGCCACTATTAAATTAATGTGTCGTTTCTAAAGCTTCGTCTATACATTGATGTAGGTAAATAAATAAAATAAAATAATAAATATCATGGAACACCTGTCACCAATCGACCTAGTCCCAAACTAAGCAAAGCATGTAGGTACTATGGGTACTAGGCAACGGATAAACATACTTAAGTATATAGGTAAATACATACTTAAATACATATTAAACATCCAAGACCCGAGAACAGCATTCGTATTATTATTATTTATTGATGTAAGTAGTTAGCATACTATAGATTTAACGAGGCCCGCGTCACCAAAATCAGTAAAGATTTATCATTTATTCCTGTTTAAAATCACTCTTTATCTGGTGTAAAATACCATAAAATTAATATGAAATTTAACTTTTTTGTGCACATTTCGTGCTAAAATTTTTATAGAAAATCAGATCACGTAACAAGTATATACCTAAGCCGGAATAATTGAGCCACTTGCTACTGTTCTTAATGTAGCTGTTGATATACATAGATACCTACTAGTAGTAAGTAGGTACCTAAATATTTTCAATACTAAAGCAAAATAGCATTACACGGTCAAATTATAAACAGTGGCAAGTGGCTCAGAAATCCCCTGTGCACAATTTGTACGTCCGTACTTATTTACTTCGCAGAATTATTAACATTGTTTACATTTATAAAGCCACGTCTGAATAATCGCGTGCAAGTTTAGTAACCCTGAACTGTAAACAAAACATGCGAGTATGAGCTTTTATGTTTCAACTAGCTGTTGCCCGCGACTCCGTCCGCGTACAAGTATGAAAAATATTTTAAATACTATTCTCAGAACTACCGAATATACAAAAAAAAAACATAAAAATCGGTCAAGCCGTTTCGAAGGACAAACATTTTTGACCTGTGAATTTTACATATTAAATAGAAAAATGTATTTTTGATAATCTACCTGTATGGTTGTATTTATCAAATATATGTGAAGTTCCTGTGATTTAATTGTTTTCTAACAAAACAGACTTATAGTAAAATAGGTACCTACCTACCTAAATTCGTTCAGTTCTTTCGTAAAAAGTATGAGATTTAAAAAGATCCATTGATTAATTGTACTATTTTTATTTTAGTATAATTTTTACCTGTAAGAGTGATTGATATATTTTTATCGTAAATAATTACTTTTTTGTTTTTTTTTAGAGTGCCGTAGTCAACTACGAATCTTTATAGTTTCGCTATGTCTGTATTATACTTTTATATTAATGTAGCTTCCACAATCTATTTTAATTTTTAACTCACTTTTTGTCCGCCCCTGACTGAATGCTCCTCTCATCCACTCAAAGGTTGACTGGTAGAGATCCCTTAAAGGGATAAGTTCGCCTTTGTACATGTATTTCATTGTTTGTCATCTGTGTTTGTTTACTTATTTTGTACAATAAAGAGTTTACATACATACATACATGTCTGGTCTGTCTGTCTATCCGCGGCTAAGCTCAGAGAGCGTTAGTATTTAAAGAGCTGTAATTTGGCATGAATATACCTATAGGTACATCAGTCACACCTCGGATCACCGGGGTCACTGCAGGAAGTCGTCGGCAACATTAAGGGTCTGCTACGCTTCCTCCAGGAGCTAGGCTGGCATGAATAGTGCCTACAGCCTAATCACGCAAAATAGGCGCACTTAGATGTCGAGTTGCGGAAAACAGCCCGCTAATACCTATAACCTATACCTATTTATCAGTCACGCCGACAGTGGTAAAATAAAAAACGTAAAAAATATTTTTTAGGGTAGGTACCTCCCATAGACGTATCATGGGGTGTTTAATTTTTCTTGACTAACCTTATATTGCGGGGTATTGTTGGATAGTTCTTTTAACAACATTGGGGTGTAGCCAAGACGATTTTTCAATTCAGGGATCTGTTTGCCAAGTTATTTAACTTTAAAGCGCAAATTTTCATTATAATCGAGCGTCCCCCTCCCTCTAAAATCTAAACGAAACGTTTTTTTTTATCAGGAAGTAGGTAGGTATATACCTACTATTTAATTTACGTAATAATCAAATGGACCGCGAGAGTTTCCCGAAATAATTCCCTCCTCTATAAATTTATTTGTCACAATGACCTGCGTATATTGAGCTATGAATTTGACAATGAATTAACTGAAATTGCTATTGAACTTTATGTTTATTTAAATGAGACGGCGCCTCCTTGTCAAAATATAAATGTTGAAGTTTATTATTATGACCAAAGAATTCTTTTTTAAGACGTTCTTTATGTAGGTACCTGATTATCATCATCCCAGCCTATATTCGACCCACTGCCGAGCACAGGCCAACTTTCAGAGTGAGAGGGCTTGGGCACGCTTGGGCCGTAGTTCCCACGCGGGCCCAGTGCGGATCGGGAACTTCACACACATTGAATTCCTTTGCAGGTTTGTGCAGGTTTCCTCACGATGTTTTCCGTCACCGTAAAGCTCATAGTAAATTTCAAATGCAATTTCTCAGATGCGACACACAAGCCACGAATGATCCTCTGCTTGAGAGATCCTCAAACCACTAGGCTAACAAGGCTTTTTAATAGAAATAGATGGTAAATGCGATTGCGAGTGCCCGGCCGTTAGACAATACAGCTACAGTTCATAGGTACCTATAAATTTTTTTTTTGTTAGCCTATTTTTGTGTCCCACTGCTGGGCAAAGGCCTCTCCTCTCTTGCTTCACTCCTGCTGCCTATCAAAGGCGAGCTCCCGCCATCCCACATTATAGGCATCCTATACAATTAACTGCCCAAAAACATCTCTACAAAGAGTAGGTATCATAATCATCCCAGCATTCCCAGCTTATGTGACGTCCCACTGCGGGGCACAGGCCTCCTCTCAAAATGACCACTGGCCTCTCAAGCAGAGTATCGTGGATTCGAATTAGGGCTCGCACGTCTGATTTATACAATTGAAAAATCTGCCTACAACTCGTGTAATGTTCCTTTTTCTAATTGTATGGTACAGTGAACAACAAAGATCAGCAGAAGTCAGAAAGACACGACCTTAATGTTGAGAAAATAAAGGCCTGTTTACATATTTTGACACTTCAAACGTATGTATATTTTTGTTGCTGGCTGCATCATTTATTTATTTGTTGACATATATACATATGTAGATCGATTTCGTAAAAAAAAGTAGGATAGAAGTACCGTTTTGGCCACCTTAAGACCGTTTTTGGCCAGTTGACATTTGAAGTACCTAATATATAAAAAGTTTATACTGAAACGAATAAAGTTTGTAATGTTTTATTACTATGAATTTATTTCAAACGTATATTTTAACAATAAATGGCCATAAATGGCACAGTGGCCACAAACGATACTTCTGCCCTATATTGATTATAATTTAACATACTTCTAATTCACACAATTATAAGTGAAGAATATTGCGTTGATTTCGTACCCGAAACTATGTCATCTGACATTCCCATTCATTGTTTATTTTATTATCATTATTTTCAACATACAAGAGCTTAATAATTATACCTAGTTAATGAGAAACTCACAAACATAAAAACAATATTTTGTAATAACATTTAAATTGGCAAATTTTTATAAACACTTTTTTAATTTAAAAGGTAACGTAATATTTTCATCCTTTTAAATAATGCACGTATACTTACTTGTGGCTAATATAAAACACACTTTATAACACTAAACTCATGGATGATCACGATTTTTTATATTTAAAGGACTTGCTAAGCTTTTTAAAACACTGTGCGCCTCCCGCGCACGCCCAAACCGGAGTAAATCAGGCTAGGTGTGTTGCGAATGATTGGCTACACCATTGTAAACACTATATTATGCATACCATCTCATATAGAAACGTACCCAGCGGTCATTATTATTGACCTTAACAATATACGACTTTTGCAAAAAAACTCGAGAAACAAGCAAGGGCACAAGAAAAGACGTAGGTAAGTGATCATATTCGTTAAATTGCTTAGGTATAAAATATGTGGGTATTTATGATTTATACTTACGATAAGTTACGCATAGGTAGGTAATTAAGCAAGTTGGCGTTAATTAAAAGTCTGAACGGTACATAGTAACTTCAGTTATATCGACGTAAACAATAATTATAATAGTGCTGCATGTTTTGGTGGTAGGTACTTACTCGTACTTATTTATGGTCAATTAAACCATTGTTTTAAACACTGTACCTAATATCTTTTTCATAGCGGAAGTCGTGAATTCCATATAGGCATTAAATACACAAATATAATATTTTATGTTGGCGTCTATCTACCTTTAATTTGATGCGTAACGTATCAAATAAAAGAAACGACTACGAGGCCTACGATGTTTAGTAGTGTAGCATCCTGGGGGAAATATTATTAGGTAATAATAGATCGCACCTTTAAAGTTAAACTGAAATAATTCGAAATTTTCTCATTTTAAAATTTAACCATAATGTATTTTATTTAAAGTTTATTTTGGAAATGTGAAATTTCGAATTATTTCAGTTTAATTTTAAAGGAGCGAGGCTTTGGAATATTCCTATTTGAAATTACTAGAACGAAGCAGAACATCAAACTTCGTTCAGCGAAAATAAAGCATTTTTTTATTTTACAGCGTGTAGGTACCAGCATTAATATCTGCCACAGTGGAGCGTGCAAAAATATCTGATACGTCCTTCCGGCCCTACAAATAGAGTTGTATCAGATATTTATGCACGCTTGTTGTGTCTGATATTGGTGCTAGTGACTGTACAAGATGTAAAAGGCCTGGAAGGCCTTGACCTTCAAAGTCAAAGCCAAAAAGTCAAAAGTCAAAATATTAGCTAAGTATTTATTTAATTTAGGGTACAAGCAATTTATGAATGTAAAAAAAACTATCACCGGTTCGGAAAAACCTCTGTTGAGAAGAATCCGACGAGAAACTCATCTTTACAATATCATTAAATGATATTTAATACATCAGAAACATAAAACAACTACATTTTTAACACAGTAGGATCCTACATAGATTCGCTATTTGTAGTAAGGGATCACCAGTGCGGATCGGAATTATTTCCAAATATCTTCATTATAATTATCCTGTATTATACGTCCCAATGTAGGGCACAGGCCTCCTCCCAAAACAAGAAGGCGTGTGCTGTAGTTCCCACGTGGGCTCAGTGCGTATTTGGAACTTAACACACCATTGAATGTCTTAGCAAATCTGTGCAGGTTTCCTCATGTTTTCCTTTGCCGTAAAGCTCATGGTAAAATTCTAATGTGTAGGTAGAGTCATTCACGATGACGCGTGCCGTGGTTCTTATTAGGTACAATATCATTAATGTCTAATTTTGACAAAATCACGCGTCTTCGTGGATGGCACTAGATATACCTACGCATGTAAATTACAAAAATTCAGAGGTGTCAGTCCGGATTCGCAACTATGTAAATAACCATTAGGCCACCGTGGCTCTATCTTTAAGTACTCTAAAGGGAACTTAGTTAGAATATAAGTATGTAGGAAGCTGGATATGTAAGTACCTATGGAGCTGAAGTGGAGATCGATGGGACATTTGGGAAGATCACTTTGGGAAAATTGAGCATCCATCTTCCGAAGATCCACTTGATTTTCCAAGATGATGCTGTTAATCTGACTAGTTAATATTTATAAATGAGAAAGCTTGTAAGTAACAGGTATGTGTGTGTGTGTGGGTGTGTGTATGCCTGTTAATTCTGTTTCTCCTTCACGCTAAAACGGATATCCACATTTGGATTAAAATTTAGTATGTACTTAGTCAACTTCACTGAACGTCTGAAATAACACATATAGGATGTATGTAATTTATGTAGGTATTCCCAAGGAATCGAGATAAAAATTCGAAATCTTTTTTGCGTGATTGTGTTTTCAATAAGATCCACCATAGGATCTTACTTTTATGAATTTAAAACGTTCCATCTTGCGTGATTGTGTTTTCAATAAATACCATGATGTTACTTTTATGAATTTAAACTTCCACGGTCATTTTTATAGGTAGAGTCATTCCAATGACGCGTGCCGTTGTTCTTATTACATGTCATTAATGTCTAATTTTGACAAAATCACACGTCTTCGAATACATATACGTCGAGTTCATAAACTTGTGAGCAAAAATTTAATCAAAAATATCTGAACACGACTCTATTGTTAACGGCGTATAAGCTCCTTCAGATATTTTTGATCGAATTTTTGCTTACAAGTTTATGAACTCGACTGTATTCCATATTTGGATTTGGACAGATTTGGATGATATTTGTTATGTAGATAGATAAATGGATAGATAGATGGAAGTCTGAAATAGATACCTAGGTAGGTACTACATCGATAGGTATTTTACTTTTTATTCCGTAGCTTATGCCCGCGACTACGTCTGCGCGGATCTAGGTTTGGGACTAGGTCAATTGGTGTTAAGTGTCCCATGATATTTATTATTATTTATTTATTTATTATATAGTAACCATTACAAAGTTCAATATGAAAAGTTTATTTTACTTACAAAAGTAGTTAATCTCACTCGTATCCGATCAGGCAGCAGTAAATCGATGCACGAGAAATTTCTTTAAATTCAAACCAGGCTCAGAGCAGATCTATAAATTCTATAAGGCATTCACACCCAGCTCTTGGAGCAGTCTAAATTCTATACTGGAGCATACTATTTAACTTACGTGTAGGTGAAACAAAATGGCGGGTTATATTCTCACGGTATGATTCGTTCAATTAAACCGGCACTCGATTGTAATCACGTCTCATCAAGAAATTTACGCCTTGACATGAGCGGAGCAGTGATTATTTTCAATAACAGAGTCATTCTATTTGCGTATAAGGACGAATTGAGTACCTATTCTGAAGCCGAAACTCAATTAATTAACATTTATTTTGACACGTTTAATAAATAGCCAGCCAGTGCTGCAGTGTACACTGTCTGCTGAGCCTATGGTTTGTAGAGGGAAGTTCTTAAAGTAGATACACTTAACAAACTTTTGCGGGGGAAAATTTGCAAAAGTGTCCAGCTTTAAGCGGTAAAAAACACCGACCAAGAGCGTGTCCAACACACAGGGTAAGGAGTAGGTAGCCGTTACGAAAAAATCAAGTAATAATTTCCTAAAGATTTTGTACGGAACTTTGCAAGTAGGTAGGTAGACAAGTATATTTTATAAGATAAATTGCCTGCTATTTACTGTCCCGTCCCCTTAATCGTCTTTTCGACCACGAAATAATTTTAAAAGACCAACCTAACAATACCTCATACTATAATTACAGCTTTCTAGCACTAACAGTCTCCAAGCCATGTGTGCGCAGTGTGCGGGTGTGTGTGGATGTCCATAGGCAGCGGTTGATTGCTTTTCTTCAGGTGACCCTCCTACTCCCTATTATATAAAAAAGCTAAGCCGCGGATGAACGAACAGACAGGCGTGGCGAAACTATGGATTCCGTTTTGCCATTTTGTCTACGGAAACCTAAAAACAGTCCCGAATCCTCTTCCCACCATGGCGTCACCTTATACCTTGTGCCATCCACGAAGACGCGTGATTTTGCCATTACTGTCGAACTATGTGCCACACGTTGATGCGAGTTAAAAAAAATATTTTCAATTTCTGTTACGTGTATGGAGCACACCCTATAATTATTTATTTTTGTAATTTAACTACAAAACTAAATAGCGGCTTTGACAAGACATCTGTACTCCAAATTTCATTGATATACATCTTTTAGTTTTCGAGTTAAATGCCTGTGACATACGGACGGACGGACGGACAGACAGACAGACAGACAGACAGACGGACTTGACGAAACTATAAGGGTTTCGTTTTTGCCATTTTGGCTCCAGAACCCTAAAAAGTACCTACATACGTATTGAGTGTAACGATTCTCAGTATTTTGAACTAATATAGATACTATAAGTTAAGAAAACATACTTAAATACAGACTATTAATACCACAAAACTTTATACTCAAAGCCATAAAACGACATTACCTATTTCAAAACTATCTACCTGGATAGGTTTGTTGTAACTTATAATATACCTACTTACATTACGACTAGGTTTAATTTGGTGTGTAGGTACCTAATAATTTAGAAACTCAAAATAGGTGAGAGGAAACTTTATTGTAAAATTAAACTACTCGTAGTACTAAGTAACAAACTATATTCAGCGGCAAAAATTTGGCCCACCCGTCATACAAAATGATCGATTCTGCATACATTTGAGGGCCAGATTTTTTGCCGCTCAGTATATTTCTACAGAAGCTTGTCACTTTAGAAAGTAGCCGCGTGAGCACCGCTTTTATTTCAGTAGTTTGAATCGCGTACTTCACCTAGAAATTTACATAATCGAATTCCCTTTGCAGTCTCAGCGTCAGCACCAATGTCTCCTCCGCAGAATCCCAGTTAGCTTTAGACAAATCAGGGTCTATTTCATGGGGTAGGTCCAACTTCAGTGCGTGCTGTGAGGAGTGGACAAAGATGCTGCTTCTGTCGACAGTTAACTCGGTGTTTTCTTTCTTGTCGCCAGGCAGTTTTATTCTTACTATGAGGTCCTCGCAACTATTCGAAGATGGAGTTTTTGGTCCGATCTGAAACATTGTGCAAAATAATTTGTTTGGAATCTAATAAAATAACTAAGTAAGTACCTACCTAACTCGGAGGTTCCCGAAGTGGGCCAAGTGACCCCTAAGGATTCACGGGAGACCTGACGGGAGGTCCACGTTGGCGTGGAAAAAATGGGGTTTTAGGAGTTTTGGGAGTACCTACTGTAGAGAATGTAGTAGCCGCTGCTACCGAAAATAGTAAAACTTTGAATATTGGCTACGAGAAAAAAAGTTTGGGGACCTCTGAACTAACTTCAACTTTAGATCGGACAGGTAAATAAATTAATTTTACCAAAACACGTAATGAACATCTACTATATAATTAATTGGAAAATATTTGACTCGTAATACCTACAAGTTAGTAAGTGATATAGCGACATCTACTGAATGACCTCGCTAGAACAGAAGTAGCACTATGGGCTCCAGAAATTGTTTTGCCACATTCAACGCCTTCCAGTAGAAGAATGATTCAAGCCTTTTGGTAACTTCAACTAGCAGTGAAGGGGAATTAGAGTTAGTGACATAAGTAAGTCACCTGCAGAAACACGTCCTCCGCGGTCACAGCCTGCCGATAGCACATGGTGTATTCTGGGATCTTCCGATCGTCGATGCCTGCGCCCACGCGGCCTAACTCCTCCGCTTCCTTGGCCTCCTGCTCTTCGAACTCTTCGATGGTTCTTGGAGGACCTTTTACGGTATCAGCAGGAGGCAGTTCACCTCTGGATGAAGTTATCTCACACCCTGTTAAAAAAAAAATTGAGCCTTTTCCGATTCATTGTAGAAATTTAACTGGTAGTGTACCGTCCTACCTACCCTATGATAAGTAGATACCTATTAAATAGGTAAACAATAAAAAGTATTTTTTTAAGATATCTAAACGCCGCGCGGCCAACGTCGGCCATCCCATGCAAATGATAACACCATGTGATATAGATAGTAGGTAGGTAGGTAGGTACTAAGAATATCTATAGTACATGATAGTAAGTACTAAGTCATATAACAGGTAACTCACCTGATGAAATCATATCTTCACCCTGTAAAACCTCTGGTTCTGGAACTTTTAGCAGCTCCGCTAGTTTCTCCATAGTGTTTGGAGTAAATTCAACCATTTTGATGTATTATGTAATGTAGCCTGTTGTTAAATATGTTTGTTGTAATCTGTTTTTAAATTATCTTAAAATTCAGATGAAGAATGCTGTTACTTTATACTTTCCGTAATTGACAAAATTGTCAAGCAGTTGTTGCCAAGTAACAGTTGCTATAATAGATATTATACACTACTTTTTCGACAGATGGCACCACAAGCGTACTAGCGAGCCAAAACAAGATAATGATAATAAATCAGCGTGTATAGAGCAAAATAAATACCCATAGGATTTGCGCTGTCATACATAGTTCATCCGCCATTACCTCTCATATTTCATTTTATAGATTTTTTTACTGTACAACGGCAAAACCTACTAGACACCGGCAAATTGACCTCCAATGGACAGAGCCATATTTTTTAAAAAAACAACCAACAACAAATACCCATAACCATAACTCCTACGCCTACATAACCACTGGGTATGAATGTTTCTGAACAGCTTTATAATGCTGATATCTTGATGGCAAATAGTGCTTGTGAATCACAAAGTACCTATAGCAAAATGTAAGAGACATTATTATTGTGACTGACTTACTAAACAAAGTGAATTAAATTTCCAGTGATATGATAAGTACCTAGTCTATGTAATTAATTAATAGGTTTCTAACTAATGTAAAAGAAAATAAATATAACTACTCCAAATTTTATTAAAGATTTTATTCATTAGTAAATAATTTGTTTTGAACAGACAATGCTAGTTGCTACATTATTTGAATACATGAGTTTGTCATAATATATGAGGTTTATTTAAGGGAAGCCATCATCATCTTCTTCAGCCATCTCTTTAGCCAGTTCCAAGTCCTGCTGCTCCCTTTCACGGCGCTCTTCTGCACTCTCCAATTCCTTCCCATATGACTTAGGAGGATATCTCATAGCCTTGACACTCTGGTTGTGGAGATCTAAGCAGAAAGATATGCGCTGGTGGAAAGCCAGTTGTGGCTCCCTAGTGCAGTAAATGTCAGAACTCTCTTTGTTGCTCATGTAGCCCTTTTCCGGGTCCAAGGTAGCCTCAATAACTCCATCTCTGATAGCTTTAGCTACAATGAACTCAGCATCTTCTGCTGAATCCAAGCCCAATTTCCTGGCAATATCCTTTGGAGAAATCCGTGAATATGACAACCCAATTGAACGAATGGCAGTCTTGATGACATTCTGTCGTAGACGAAGGATCAAAGTGAAAGTATGGTCAGTACGGAATTGAGGACCAAAGTTTTCCAACACCTCACTAAATCTTTGCAAATTTCCAAGTCTTACAGCCTGAGTGAGCTGGAAATATGGTGCCAGAGCCCTTCTCAATGGGGCTTGGCGGAATATTGCGCGCTCGGGGATGTCACCCAACAGTAGCTCAACCACTATAGCCAACTTCTGAACTGTTTGACGGAAACCAACAGCAGCAGTCTGGGGGGCTTTTCGGAGTGCCTGCACCAAGTGCTTATGAGCATCACTATATTCAAGACGGGCTGCTTTTATTCTGCCAAGATAAAACAGAAACCTAGCCCACTCATTATTGCTTGCATTTTCTGGGAACACCGATTTACTGACCAACTTGTCAGCCTGATCATACAATGAATAATGCAGATAGTTACGAAGCAGGCAGTTAATGAGAACAGCTTGTCCTTCATAGTCACTACGGAGAGTGGATGTGCGGAGGCGTGCATGCAATAGCCCCCTTATTAAATCTAGTTTATTGGTGAGTTCAAACACCCGAGAGTGATAGAAATAACATTTAGCAGCAATCAGATCTAGGGTTCTTCTGTTTTGCGCTGTCACCTTGGTCATCAACTGCTGTGAGCACTCTGTAGCTTCTTCTAACTTATTAGTGTCCAACAAACGGAGTAAAACTAACAAATGGACATACACATCTACCTCAGGACCTGGTGTTTTCGGAGCGCTTCTAGAGCGCGGCGTCTCAATCTCGACAGCACCAGGCTGTGGGGTTTCAACGAAAGCAATCAAAGCTTCTTTGTCCGCATTTGAAGGATACAGTTGGTTAATAATGGCTCGTAAAACGTTACCATTAAGCTTCCTTCGGGTGTTTGGAAGGGATCTAAGTACTCTCATAGCGAATCTTGGTTCCTTAGACGTAACCGCTTTATCTATTTGCCTGACATGTTCCCGTAAATCTTGTACGGTAACAACATCAGCGTCCTTCTTTACTTCGCCAGCTTCTGCATCACTTGCCGCTGCGGGACTCTCCACACTTTTCATTTCAACATCTTCAACAGGTGCCATTTTTATGCCAGCCCTGTATAAATTACGATTTTAGAATTTACAAATCACTAAACACAAGCCGTGCACAAGCCTGACGAGACAATTTCTCCTATATTATAAACGTCAAAAATTTGCCGAGTAACTACCACCAACCAACCATAAAGTCTGAAAGCTGGCAATAAAAAAGGGGACATTCATAGATTTTTTCTTATGTACACGGTAAAATAAAGGAAAATGTAGAAAATAAATATTTGGATGGAAATAGGGTATGTTTTACGAATAAATACATTAGAAACATATAAACTTTTATTTTTATCTCAATTCCTCTTTCTAACTTTACGATAATGTACTTGTAGCTTTTTTTTGCTATACTTAAACATACTATTTTAGCACAGTGTTGTGAAAGTTAGCTCTGTCTTCTTTGCACTTATTATAGTTCATAGAACATTGAAAGAGAGAGAGGAATAATATACCTAGTGTTGAGCTATATCGATATTCGCTATATTATTATCATCGATATTCTGTTGCTATAGTGTACAAATCGTGGCTATATCCCTACATTATTATTAGAATCAAGAAGGTTTTTACTACGTTAAACAAAGCATCGTTTTTTAAATCATCCAATGATGTTGAAAATACAAGCGATTATATCGAAATTGGGGAGCATTATAACAACAACACACAGCACTAGCCTTTTCAATCATAGAGTATAGAATAGACAAGACAAAACTAACTACTCTACCTACTCTACTAGCATTGGCCGTGGTTGCTTAACCAATATATTGTCGGGGAATTCTGATAAAAGCATACTTCTACTAATGTTACAATTGAATTGGTGGATTACAACCATCACAATATCACAAAAAACGTGAGTGCCAAAAATTACAAACAACGGAAGCGCTTCGGCAGCAGGGGAGTGGTTGATTCTTTACACAAATTTTCAATGTGTTCTGGAAATGGTTTGCAAAGAGGACGTGGTATCATGGTTTAAAGAATTGGAAAGTTATAAACGCATAGACGCAATGTGTACATTGTTAAATATGTGCTTGCCATTTGAACTGCGTTTCATAGGCACATATCTCGAAGAGCTGGGCAAGCGCGACTTCCAAGAGTTGCGTGGTGCCGCAACTCGGGCAAACAACCCTTCAGACTTGGCTGCAGACATCGGGGGTGCGAACATAGACCCTCGAACACGACGGAAAATGGCTTTGTATGTGTCGTTGCTTCGCTCATGTAACTATGTATGTGCTACCACATTGTACAATGCCATGGTCAGTTTGGAGAAGAGTGGTTTGTTAAAAGGCTTGTATGGGGATCTCTTGGAAGAAATATTACTGCTCTACACTATGGCGTTACATCACCCAGCATTTACATTCGATCAGAAGTCACACTTTGGTGAGATTTTAGATAAACTGAAGGTAGAAGACCAACGGTGTCAATTCCAAGAACAGACAAGCGAGCATGTGAATGTGGCGCAGACGAGCTCTTGCCTGGCGCAGCCTAGCGTGGCGCCAAACATGTCTGTGCCGCCGCCAGCGATTGCTAACATGCCTCCACCACCGGGCATCATGTTTGTCAAACCTGCACCAGTCCAGGTTAGTTGCTTATTATATATTCATCATATATACTCAAGACATTTTTGTTCACTGTATCTAGTGATATGTAATATATTCCATAGTTGCAGGAAATCCTACTTAAATCCTAGTTGTAAGGTAGATTGTAATTTTAAATTTTCTAATCAGACACCCTCATTGCATTTGAAGACATAATGGAATTAATGGATATCATTATAAGTTCCAAAAATATAGTTTGATCAATGAAATTTATTTAAGTTATGGCTTTTATTGTAACTGATTGATAATGTTACTACCTACTACTTCATGAGACTAGAGAGAAATCCCTTATTAATTTTTTTTATGTTGTTTGTTGTCATGTATTTCTTCCTGCTTCCTTTATCAACTTAGATCTTAGGTATAAGGATGTACCTGTTTAGAAAACCTTTAATTAATAACCGGTTAGACACATGTATACTTTGCTGCTGTCAGGTGTCATTGGCAGTAATGATTGATAACCTAAAGCGACCGGTTGCCATTAAGCAAAAAAGTTGAAGTTGAAGTATAAGGATGTACATTGTATGCAGATCCATAACTGAATACTATATTGTTTTTTGTATTACTAAGATCAAGGTATCATAGAGAGTAAAGTCTTCAAAGTACCCTGGTTTGATTGATGCTGATTTACAGGTTCATTAGACAGGCCTTTGCATCCAGACGTGGTTTCAGTGCAAGGGAGAGCGTAATATCTGTAGTGTGGTGTATATAACTGAGGCTCCCCATGAGGCTGACATAGTCAGACGCATTAGACCAGTATCAGTTTCATACATTTTGTATGGTTGCGTTCACATTTTTCTGATGCAGAAGAGACAGTCAGAGAGCATATATAAATGTGAATGCTGCTTAATTCTGATCTGATAATGTTGCATATACACTTTTTTAATACAAGCTGACTATACCTACTTGCATTGTCTGGGTGACACTATTTAAGTACTGGCACGGATAATATCGACATGGAAATACCACCCCAATATTTCCATGTTGGTATTGTACGGCCAGTAAATAGTGTCACCCCATTGTCTGGCATCCAAAATAAAATTTCCATTTCAAATTTCAAGTCAATGCCGTTAATCCTTGAAGAGTTCTGTCCTGCGGAGACAATCCTGGCCGGCCTACCAGTATGTCACTACTAGATTATTGTATTGTCACCAGATATAAATAAGTATACCAAATTTCAAGTCAATCTGACCACTGAAAGTGGGTCAAATTCATCTTGCAAGATTTGACCATGAGGGTCATAGGTGCATACATTGAAAATTAATTAAAAGCTTGTAAAAAGATTCTGCAAAACCAAGGTTGGCTTTAAGTAAACTATTGCATTATAACTTAATGACATTTATTATCATTAACACATTTATTTAAAAAGATCTAACATTGTAAATGTAATTCTTATTGACAAGAAATTTCAATAATTTTAATGACACTACCATCAACAATTTCAGTCTCAAAGCTCAGATGCCGTGCAACCGGAGATGAGTTCACCACCAGTCCTCAGCGGGGTTGGCAGTGTGGTACCCATGCTTGGGGAAGTGACGCATCCTCCTCCCGGGCTGCCGATGCCTCAGTACAATATGGCAGAGTACATGGGACAACATCCGTGGCCAGCCAATATTATTGTTTCTCCAATCAATCAACCTATAGAGGTTGGTACAACTTTTGCCCACAGGCTAATCCAAAATTTTAAATTAAAATACATTTAGTATCAAAATAAGAAATGATATTTTTTCAGGGGTCAATTGATCCTATTACTGAAGAGCTATGGGGTGCACTGTTGAAAATGATTGAGAAATGCCGCTTTTCTGCTTATTAGCCAAATTCCTAGCCTAATAAAAAGCTGTGGTGTTTTAGTAACCTGTGGTGTGGTTAACCTTTAGCCTGTTAAGGCGTATGTAAAGTTCCCAATTCACACTGGGACTGTGTGGGAACTAGGGCCCAAGCCCTATCATTCTGGATGTAATAAGCCTAGATGAGATGGGTCCAAATTTGGAATGGGCATACATAATATATTAAAATTTCTATGTATTCCAAATTTGGGCCCTTATTCAGTAAAGTAATAATCAAAAGTTAATGTGAGTAACATAATGAATGTCTTTTCAGTTCACAGTATTGTTGTGTTAGTATGTAGTAATTTTATTTACTTGGAAAACCTATGACATTAATGCATTGACCTTCACACTTAAAAGCAAATTATGTCTGACATTTGTAAAATAAAAAACAGAAAAAAAGAATTTTGGTTTCCCTTATGTTGCCAGGATGGATATCCTTCTAATATTATAAATTTGAAAGTTTATGAAGATGTTTGTAGGTTTGGATGTTTATTACGCAAACAGTTGAATGGATTTACATGAAACTTGGCATATAGATAAGACAAAGATCTGCATTGAGACATATAAGATACTTGATATCTCTGTAATGTGTTCCCGTGTGATAAAAATTTAAGTTTTAAACAAGAATAGAGGGCCCTGTCCAAGAACAGTGATGTACCGTACCTCGCCTCTCAAGATGACGTGTTAACTTCGTTTGCAATCAATAGATGGCGTTGTGCGAGAGAACATTGTCCTTTCAAATTATTACCGAACCCTTTTTTCAAGCCAAAAGTAATTTATTTATTGCGTTGCCATTGTAACAAAAATCGTGGAAGTATCAGTTGAGATAAGACTGCATTAAGCTATTTCTAATGCGGGCGAAGCCGCGGGTTAAGGCTGGTATCTAGATAATTTTCTGTTTTATCGACAAAAAGAAAAAATACATATCCAATACCTATTTTGCGATAATCGTAACTGACAGAATTATTAGAATTCTTTAGGAAACTAGCCTTTTCATAATCTGTTTTTGCAGGTAATAAACTACCCCATGAACGCGGGTACCGCGGGGCCGGGGTCACCGCTGGTGTCCTCCCCCGGGGACAGCCGGGCCGGTTCGCCGCGCGCGCGCCGCCGCGCCTCCCGTGACCGCAGCCCGCCGCCCATGCCGCCCATGCCGCCCGACCAACATTTACCACACTTGACTGCTAACTTCGACAATCTTGCCGTTGGCGAGGTATAAATCTGTGGATCTACATTTATTTTAGGGTTCCATACCTCGGTTGGCGAAAATGGCCCCCTTATGGGGTCACTTTGTTGTCTGTCTGTCTGTCTGTAAAGACCCATTTTTATCAGGAACGAACAGAACAGGGACTTATTTTTAATACAATAGTACTATACATTATTATGGATGATCTTGTGTGTTGTCTGAAATAAAATGATTATTATTATTACATGTTATTATAGGTTGTACAATCGAGTACAACCTACTATGAAATCACTATGAAACATGTTTGACTAGAAATGGCATTGTAAAATTCACTGCCTGACAAGGAAAATCGTTAGGACACTATTCACCACTCATTGATACATTTTATGTCACAGATATCTGTGATGTTTTGTCTGTTTGAACAGATCTGCATCACAATTATCTATCACATAAAATTTATTAATGAGTGGTGAAACAGGTCCTTAGGGTCTCTGTCACCCTCTCTGTTAAGTTCTTGTTATTTATGACATTTTTGTGATGTCCATTATCGGACACCTACCATTTCAATATCTAGAAACTGAAGTATTGGTATAGATCGCGCCATTCACGAAGACGCGTCCCACTTTTCTTCCTAATTGCTTACAATACTAGTGTGCGTGGTGTGTGTGGTATGTGTGAAGTTCCCAATCCGCACTGGGCCCGCGTGGGAACTACTGCCCAAGCCCTCTCATTCTGAGGGGAGGCCTGTGCCCTGCAGTGGGACGTATATAGGCTGGGATGATGATGATGACTAGTGTGCAACCTTCTAGCAGTGTAGTAGTTCTGTCTATGCACATTTATTACCTATGAGTGCATACGCACACAACGATAAATGGACTAATCAGGAGTAAGCTCCTGACAGCACAAATGACAACTGACAGACAGCTGGAAAGATGCTCTACTTGATTTTAATACTACCATACAAATTTCAATTCTCGTTTCGCCTCGTCTCGTCTCGCCTCGCCGCCCGGTGGATAATCACCTTGAAGCTTATAATAAATTAAAAATATTTCATTTTGAATATTCGGTTATTCAAATAATGATTAAAATCTATAACAACATTTAGAATAATGATTAGACGGTATAACATCATACATGCCAAATGCAAAAAAATATATATTTGATTTGTGCGAAGGAGCGAAGCGAGCGACCAAGACGGTTCGGAGCAGAAGTGACTCGGATAGGTTAGGTTTTTTTTTATAGCAGCTCAGATAATATTGCTTCACAAATGATCTTTGCTGCTGGATTTTTGCCAGGTGTTTATACTTTTCGATCATTATCCTCGATGTTTGTATAAAAATCGTTTATTATGAACTTTGATTATTATCCTGCATGATTATTATACTTACAGTACTTTAATTATACATAAAAGACAATTTTGCAAATTGAAAAATATGATTTGAGAAATTCGGCAATTTGTTTATATGCATTTTGTTTTTATACGTTCTCAGTATTTCGACAGATTTAAATTCCGATATTTGTGTTATGAAAAATCAAAATTCGCAAATTGTTGTTATAACAAACATTATACGCCCAGTCTAAGCAATACAGTATATCATATTACATACCTGATTTTTTAATACAACATGCTGAGATTTCTTAGACATTATGGACGAGGTTGTCGTGGTAGTAGTAAACGATGCAGATTATCTATTTAAAGTTTATTTACAATGATATATATATATACTGGAAATAAAATATTTAACATAGTTCAATATGAGGTTTTTGCTCTTGCTGGTAGAATTGACAGCTCTGTTATTCTCGTCGCTGCACGACCGATCGCAGCATCGCGCAGAAGCGCGGACTATAACGATGGCGGTCGAGCGGGCCGTCACCACAAAATAAGTAATAGTACAACCGCCATAGACATTTTGTAAAAATATTAAGTAGAGCAACAATTCCGACGTATCTATATTTGTGTAACGCGGACTTAACTACCAGTGTACATTGAGCGGCTGACCACTCATGTCATGACTGATGGTCTAGTACTCTAGTCGAACTCCCCGCGCCCCGCCATCCCCGCATTCAGATAATAGTGGGGCGCGTCTTCGTGGATGGCAAACTGTTGCTCGATCGGGGCTACGAGGTGGAAACATTGACGTGGATGGCTAAGGATCGAGAGGTGTTCCTGGAACTTAAACTTCAAAATGCCAACTCGCCACTTATGGATACACATCAATTCTTCCAAGGTGCATGTGTGTATGTGTACCCCCAGAGGTTTTGGGTTCATGGTATCGCTCCGCACAACAGCTTGCCACAAGCCGCCCTGCAATGACTAACTGCATTGGTGATACCACAACACCCGCGGGCGATGGGGTCGTCACATTCCTACTTATTGTTATTACACCTAATAATATCAGAATTCGATCTCATTGATCGTGTCGCGGAACAACAATAATTTGTTCCATTTCAAATCTCATTCCTGCATTGCTATCTTTTAAAGTATCTTTGTAGAAAACACCTACTTTGCTTGCACTTATTGGTGAACTAATTGTCGGTTTTCGAATAAGTGGGATAATAGCATTATTATCGCATTATATAAAAAATAAAACATCTTCTTTTTTCCCAGATGAGACACAACATGGACGACAGGTTACGGGAAATAAACGCGATGCATCATCAGTACCGATCACTCGAGAAGCTGAACGGAGTGCGGCGGCGGGCGGGCGCGTACCCGGGCGCGCGCTCGTCGTCAGACAGCGGATCGTCGGCCGCGTCGTCGCCGCCGGGCACACCGGCGCCGGGGGCGCGCCGCGCGCCGCCCGCGCCCGCGCCCGCGCCCGCGCAGCCGCGCCCCGTGCCCTTCCTGCCCTACCCGCGGCCCTACGCCTACCCGCCGCCCGCCTACCGCCCGCCGCCGCCGCCCTTCGCCAACGGCGAGCCTCCGCCGTACCCCACGCCGGCCGCCTATGGTGCCTTCGTGCCCGTGCTCTACGCGCCGCCCAAGCTCTCCTGCTGGAACTGCGGTGCCGCCGGCCACGCCGGCCAGGAGTGCAAGGAGCAGTCCATGGAGGAGATGACGCGTCAGAACAGCTACCAGCTCGACTTCGGCTCCTCGCCCGAGTCCGCCGACAAGTAGCCGCCCGCGACGCTCAGGTTAGCTGTTAGACTCACCAAAGTGTCGGTTACGATAGATACGGTCGCGGAGGATCGTCGTCGCGAGATCTGCGCGCTACCGGCCGCGGCGTGCCGGTTCTTGATCCGAGAGTCGTTATGGATTTGAAGTAGACTCGCATATTAGAGAACGATCGGTTTGAATAATGTTTAAGAGTAATTGCACTTTTGATCTCTCCATTAGGAGCTAACTAAATCAGTTTGGAAAGGTTTATTTGAATGTTTCTAAAAATAATGGATAGAGACCGGATTATAATATATTGGCATATAATTTTGGCGATGATGGTGTTCGAAACCCGACATTGCTACTGGGTGAATTGTCTCGAATTAAAAATTCAGTCATTAGTCACATGTATTTTCTTATTGCGGACAGCACTGCATAATATTAGTGTACATATTTTTTTATTCAGTGAACTGTCATTACACATCATGATCACCATGACCATGACCCATGATGACCATGTTAGGATTCATGTATTATTTGTAATTATGTAAAGTTGTAGCAAGCAGTCTGACAAAAATATCAGTCAACTTTAAATGTGTGTATCCTCTTGACTTGACATTACAAAATAAAAGTGCAATTATTGATAGACAAAGTAATTCCTTTTTGCGTTTTAAGGGAATTCCATTCAACACATAATACAATAAATGACAGCATCAACTTGTATTTATGTAGTTGTACAGTCTATTTTTTTTGCTTTAATTGTTTACCAAACATAAAGCAATATCTGGAAAAAAAACTCGAAAAAAATCCAATTCAATTGGTTAAAAATATAAAAAAATCCTGTTTGTGTAAAATATTTGACAGACATTTTGCGTGCATTGTATTGAGTGTGCCATATTGATAGAATTGTTTAAAAAAAATTGTATGTGTGAGGAATCAGTACCAGTTAATTACCCACTCACATGCTTTGAATTTTGATTTGAACTCTATTTATTTATACAAGGTGTTAATTAAATAACTGAAAACCTCAGACACCCCAAAAATATTTTTCATTTTAAGTTTGTTGATTTAATTTATTTTAAAATATCTTCATTATTTAAAAAAATATTCGTGTGTTTTGCTTAGTCAGTAATTCTACTTCATTTCTAACTCTACACTCATAATAATGGTATTGGTCAGTTGCGCTTTGACGTTTTTAGAAGAGAATCACACATACGGGCCGTATTAATTTATCGAAATAGTATGCAAACTGGCTAAAATATTTAATTGGTGCCTGTTGCAGTCGTAACATTTAGACTGGGCACAATAAAAAAGGGATTTAAAAACACAAACACGACCTGATTTAAAACATAGTGTAATCGATTCTACATACTCTCGATTCTGAGCAAACTACTTTCTGGTTTTTAGTTATTTAATTAACACCTTGTATAACAAAATAAGAGTGTTGACAGGAAAAACTAGAGTAGCCAAAAGCATGTGAGTGGTTACTTGCATATGAAGCATTTATGTGAATGGGTAGTTAATAATTTACATAATAATAACAAATGAACTAAGAAGTACTATAAAATCTAAAAATATTTAGAATTTGATACTTAAAAATTAACTCTAAATCTTGAGTAGAGAAACAACTTTTAAATTTTCTTTCAATTTTGTGAGATATTTTAGTACATCACCATTAGTACAAGTCTAATCTGATCAGAAGTTCTTGCCTATAAATAGATTGAGCTTATGAAACATGTTAGCTTTAGATGAATAATAATAATGTATCACCTATATAGATATGTTTTACGTTTCCTTAAAAAAGTTGATATTACTCAAAAACATGAAACAAAAAGATAGTTACGCAAAAAATATGCAATATAAAATCCAACGGAGGAATTTTATAGGATCTGTGGCATAAATTACACGTTTGTTGCAGTCCTTTAAAGAAAAAGTTGTCTTACTCCAGTTTCGGAGTATTACACCTGCGTATATAATAAAAAATGTTTTTAAAATATGTTTTCACTTATTTGATGTAATCTTTATAGAATACTGTCAAATATTTTGGTAACTCACTGTGTTGTTTCTCATACTTTCATTACATGCGTTTTGTAAAAAGAAAAATCATGTACTTATTTAACTTTATGAAGCATAGTTATTTTACATTAAAAATAATATAGTGTATTCTTCTGTTTCGTCTTTCTACCTAATTCACAGAACAACAAATGGTAGAATAATTAACGTGAAAATTGGACACTGATGTTAAACTTTCTTTTTACAAAACCTATCAAATGAAGGCATAAATAAAGGATATTCGAAAGTGCCGCCAAACTACGCAGTGTTTTCTATTATTCTTTGGTGATACTGCTAGTCAATTTAGAAATAATATTTGTTTCTATCACGACTAACGAGGTTTATAAAATTGGATAATTATTTAAATTTCACACCTACCATACGTAAAACAAACTTTGTATTTCTTAATGTTGATAACTTTAATACTGACATTAGAATGAAGGTCCTGATGTTAACAATAATCTAATTATTGTACTACATTTATTAGAACTTCTGACTGATAAGTTAAACTATTTTAGAATGACGTTTAGGCTAGCTCATTAGCTTTGTTGTTATCAAAATGTTAAGGCTAACTTGAAATTTTTAAATTGAAACCATATTTAGGAAACTATTATGAAAGTGTGGGTCAAATGTATTCTTTGTCTATAACATAATTGTAGTATTTTTTTCTATATTATTTCAATTATTAACTATCCTAGTAGCAACACTTTTGACTTTTAACAGAAACTAGATAATTATAAACAAAATCTCAGAAAATAGCAAACGTTTATAATTTTCTGCTTGTCTGGGTGATAATTCTTTCCATTGTAAAGATACATGATTATTTGAGTGTTAAACTGATTCTTCTACTTGTGAGTTCGTTGTGTTGATTAATACTCTTCTAATTGTACTGAAAATTATATAAGGTCAGACCTAGCAGTCAATTAAAAACGCCTGTTTTCGTGGAATTCCCTTGAATTAAAATGTCGCACTAATAAATGTTTTTGAAAACTAACTATGACATGTTTTAAAGACGAAAAAATGACTTTTGCATAAAAGAGGCATGTACTGAATTGTTTCCTTTAATCCAAGACTGATTTCTAATACTAGCTATTGATTTGGCTATACATTTATCATTTTGGGTAAACAGAGACTCGTGCAAAACTGTTGTTTATTAATTAGGTTTTTTTTTTATACTCAATATACTTAATTCATTTGGCATTGGCATCAGCTATAAGATTGTCAGTAGATCTCAGACTTTTGGTTGTAATCTTATAATTAATATACGCGTTTTTTTAACGAATGTAATGTGTGACACCATGATAATCATTAAAATGTAGAAATTACAAATGATCTTGCCTTGGAGTAATACTTTGCTATTAGAATTAAAACATTAATATTATTTGTAACGTAACAATCAATAGTCCGAGCACTGATAATACATCGATAACAAACATTTTCGTTGACGAAGTCCGCATCGCGCACCAAGTATAAGGAAGGGTCAAATGTCATCACATGCACCGACATCTCTGTACAACGTCGATTTAACTTTGAGTCTATTGAACAAGGTATTAAGTTGATCAAGCTCATCAATTGCAATGCTCTTTTAAATTAATGTTTATACCTAATAGTCATTGTAAATAGTTACAAACGTGTAAGAGAGTTCGCACGCCGACCGCGGCGTGAAAATATTTTGTAAATAATTCAGTTTATATAATTAGTTAATATTTAGAGATTGAGTATATTTGTAAATTACCTTGTAATTCGAGTGTCCTTAGAAAATATAATATTTGAGTGCTCCTCTATGATCACTGTCACAAATCACAATTTGCATTTTTTGATGTTCCCGTTTTAACAGTTGTTCAAATTAGAAGGGTTTCTATTTGACTGTATAATTATAAAGCCGATGTTTGTTTATCCAGAGTCGGATGGGTCACGCAAACTGGAGGGGTAGGTTTCGCTTAGCCGGCCTCCGTGGCGAGTCCGTTGCGTTGCCTTGTCGTGTCGGTCTCGTGTCGTTGCAGTCCACTCCGCGTCGCTCACGGCGATTAATGACTACTCGCAACAATGGATATAGTGCTTAAATTTTTATCTCTTTTTATTTTATTGTATCTCAGCATAAGTTGTACACAGGCTATTCAGTAATCATATTCCATAAGTCAACATATCACCTAATTGTAAATTTGTTTATAAATTGCAGGATATTCATTTGTTGCCATGAGCCAATTTCCATGCCATAAATATGCAAATGCTTGTAAAAGCACGGGACTACTACAAAATGAGTACATAATAAATTATAATAGCATCCCTTAAGAAGGTTGTATGTCCACATAACGTATATTGTGTTATTTATATTAATTTTATTATGATATTTAAAAAAGTTGGAATTTAGATTACACTTAAGTAGAATAACTTATTAATAATGTTGCTAACTGTAGGCAGGCGCGCGGGCAACGGCTCTGTCCTACCGCCGCCTTCATACTGTATATCATTTCGATACAAGATGGGCGAAGCGGCGACTCGTTCGCCTACCTTCCTCCTATTGTCTCTATTTCAACGCTCAGTTTCAGTTTTCAATGTTTTCTTTGGGAGTAAGTTTTCAGTGAAATTAGACTTAAAACACGTACCTAAATATAAGCGTTTCATCATAAAAAGGCATACGATCTATATATAACTACTTAATTGTTGCTATGCTATGCAGTTTTATTTGGTACTAGTAGGAGTATAAAAATATTTTTTTACTTTGTACAGACGGTTATAAATGTGATAAAATATTTTTTGGGATAATTAGAAATTGTGATTTAGTAAGGTGTGTAGTTTATTGTAACGAATGTAAAAGAAACTCGCTTTACTAAATTAATTGTACCTACAGCTAAACGTTGTTTTCCCACATTTTTATATTTGGGTACTTATTATTCTAAGCTGTTGTACTACTAATAAAATATATTTTCAGGAAAAATAATGATTCGGCCCAGTATTGTATGACCTATACTCCACCAATGCTGTGAACCATTCGCTTCCTGATAAATAAACAACCAAAATCTGTTATTGTCTTTTATTTTAAATTGACAAAAACCATTACAAGCACGAAACCAAAAAAATACACAGTTTTCTCGCGTCCAACAAAAGTAATAATACAGGTAATAGTAATAAAAATCATTTATTCGCTTAAAACAATAGACATAAATTATACAACAATGAAATATCTGGCGGTCCTCAAACTGGGCTGAGCCTGTATCTTGAGATCCTGGAGTGCAATTTAGACATACTTGGGAATAAAAGAACTTAGCCGTATTTTTGTATCATTATAGAACAAGGATATTAACAGGTATACAAATATAAATAACTCAAAAAAGAAGAAACCGTCAACAAACGCCAGCGTGCGTGTGTGTGTGTGATGTGAAATAAGATGAGAATCTTTCTTTTACAAGTGTCTCAATACCCCACAGGCTCAAAGCATGTAAGAAAAAAATTGGCTAACTGAGAGTCTGATTCGCGCACCGAGAGTTCCAGTTATTTTTTTTAACACACGATTCACGCTTGTTTAGTTTTTATTGTTTATTGATAATGCAGTACCTACCTACCACTGTTTTTATCTACACCCATATAGTAAATCCTCCATTATGCGTTCAAAAACTATAGATAATGACCAGCATTACGACATTGAATTCTATTATGAACACTGCTGTATCGTAATGGTCATTACGATACAGAAATCTGTATTGTAATGAGATTTCATACATATTACAGCACCGGGGCACGCCGCGCCGCGCGCACGAGGAGGGCAGCAGGTCGTCGGGCGCGCAGCGGGCGCAGCTCGTGGGGCAGACATACCTAGTTCTCGTTAATGCAGGTCATTTTCAATGGTTCTTGAACACATGATAGAGGATTTATTATATGGATGTAGATAAAATATAGCATGCAACTGTACGTAATTAGGCCTTAACCCCTCGTATGCTTAGACGCGTATCCGTGCCAGTTCATGAACTGCGTAAGCACGGATACGTTCCAAATCTACGAAGCGGGCAACCTCTACTGACGTAAAGTTGCCGCACCGAGGTGTCAAATTCTGAAACGGCTCCCGCATCATCATCATCATCATCCCAGCCTATTTACGTCCCACTGCTGGGCACAGGCCTCCTCTCAGAACAAGAGGGCTTGGGCCGTACTTTCCACGCGGGCCCAGTGCGGATTGGGAACTTCACACGCACCATTGAATTGCTTCGCAGGGTTGTGCAGGTTTCCTTCACCGCAAAGCTCGTGGTAAATTTCAAATGTAATTCCGCACATGAATTTCGAAAAACTCAGAGGTGCGAGCCGGGGTTTGAACCCACGACCCTCTGCTTGCATAAATAAATACCTATAACGTTTCGTTGAGGAGCAGCGAAAACAAAAATATTGTTTCTTGTATGGAAACCGAATACGTATGGGCTGTCTGTCTATTAAGTACAGTTTTCGAGATACAACCCTCAGACAGACAGACAGCGTAGCCATTCATTCCGTTTGTCACTCTTCGGATACGAAGCTAACTCTCAAAAATATTAATTCTCTTCTCACCAATATTATGAAAACCACCTGATAAGAATACCTATTAAACATAGTTCAAAAATCAGCCTATAGGTGGCAATAGCACCCACGCAGTCGTCAAAGAGAATATTTAACCACTACGTTTTAGCAGTCGTAGTCATTGAGATCGGGACTAAGCAAATTGTGTGTAGAGTACGAAATAATCTCAACAGATGTCGCTAAATCTTACCATAGGCGCCCTTGTGCTGTGCCTTTTACATGTACACCTATGAATTTTGAAACAAGTGACATGTCAATAACTTCAAAACTATTTATGGCAAATTATAAATTTTGAAACAAGTGTCATGTTAATAACTTCAAAACTATTTATCGCAAATTATAAATTTCCTTTGATTCGCGCTGTCATCGTTCATCCACCATTACCTCTCATATTTCGTTTTCTAGAATTTGTTTACCGTACAACGGCAAAAACTACTAGACACTGGCAAAATTGTCCTCGAATGCACAGAGCCATTTTTTTTAAAGAAAATAACAAATTTCCTTGATTTCGCGCTGTCATCCATATCCATCATTACGTCTCATATTTCGTTTTCTAGAATTTTTTTACCGTACAACGGCAAAACCTACTAGACACGGGCAAAATTGTCCTCCAATGGACAGCGCCATATTTTGCTAAAAAAACAACAACAAATTTCCTTTTATTTGATATGACACACGGTATCTACCTACAGTTTTTTTTTTATTTTATTTTATTGGCCGAAAAAGGGTAATTTATTTATTGATTTACTTTAGATGTCCGTCTTTGGATCACCGATTTACATATTAGGTATGTTAGTTTCGGAACAAATTTACTGTAACAGACGGACATACAAACATGCGAGTGATTCTATAAGGGTTCCGTAGTCAACTAGGAACCCTTATAGTTTCGTCTTGTCTGGCCGTCTGTGTCTGTCCGCGGCTAAGCTAAGAGACCGTTAGTAGGTACCTATACGGTCAGCATCAAAAGTAGCTGGTTACTTTTTTACTCTGTCACATTAACTACTTAACACATTTTGACAATCTTGTATGGCGCTAAGTACGTGGCTGTAAAACGACAGTACAAAAGTAACCAACTACATACTTTCACGCCCGACAGTGGGGTTGCAAATTTTTAGATGCAGTGATCTGTTTGCTATGCCGTTGAACCATCACGCTGATAACTATCGAAACTACCGATCTCTTATTGCGCGTGATGTGCTCAATCAATCGTATTCTAATCTCGATTTGATAATAGGTACCTACAAACTGCGCATAACACGCATGAAATCTCAAACCCAACGCGGATCCCTCTATTTTCTCAATGACATTGTAATGGAGAGAGAGTGTCGCCAAAGCCATTAGTTTTTTTTACATTATTCCAAAATATTCCTTCAGCAGCACAACTTTGTTTTAGTTTCGCCGGACAGATAGAAACTTTAGGTTTAAATCAAACTTTCGCTCGAGTTGCAGGGCACGTTCTTCGTAAAAGATGTTCCAAAGAATAATATTTGTTCACAGTTTTTCAGAGGGACTCCCAGATTTCCAACTGTTTGTTGGTGATAACTTCGTATTTGGGTAGGTAGGAGAAGCTTTAATACGATGTAATTAATTATCGCAATAAGTAATTAATTTGTGAGCTACTCGTATTTTGCAAAATAAAAATTCTTTGACGAGACGACAGCAGATATTTAATCATAAATCCCAGTATATAACTGCTGGCACATAGAGCTTTATAGTTACGCGGGCCCAGTTTGGGAAACACGTGATTGCTTCGCAGGATTGTGCAGGTTCCTCACGATATTTTCCTTCACCGCAAATAAATTCAAATGTAATTCCGCACATGAATTTTCAGAGGTGCGAGCCGGGGTTTAACCCACGACCTTCTGCTTGAGAGGCGATAGGACTAGGCCACCACGGCTTTTTTTTTTTTTTTTTTTTTTTTTAATCATAAATAAAGTAAAATAATTTCTTTGCTCACCCGCAACCTTATGATAGCTAAGTTTTTGTATGCGCGCCTAGTTTAACAGAATGATTTCTTAGTACATAGGCATAGGTATGTAATTACTCTACTTCCTTAAAGACGTCCTTAGCTTTATTTTAAGCATAGTATACCTGGGCAACCGAGCTTTATACGGGCTAAAACTCGAACACACGCGTTTTCCTAAATCTAAGACCAAGTTAAATTGACTTCGCCCCCAAAACACCCACATAACGAATTTGATCTAAGTATATTATTATAGCCATTTCCGGGGTCTCTATTGTTTCCCATAAAATTTAAACTCCGATTTTAACAATTCATAACGTTATTCATCATAATTTTTGCAAGTCATAATTATTATCTTAAGTCATAACATTAAACAGTATAAAGTGGAGTTCCGATTTTCGCAGGTCATAATTATTGTAAGTAAGTCATAAAATTGGTTAGTCATAACATTCGATGTCCATATAGTATGCCATTCCATAATATAAAGGCAATAAACTAGTTTATAATAATTTTTGTAAGGTCTTTTCCCGCAGGTCATAATGATTGATAGTCACCTGATAAGTTAGTCATAACATTTAACGCCTTGATGTTAAATTCAATAAAAACACTCATAATAATTTATTTTATAAGAATGAATTCAATTATTTAAGTATTAGAAAATGAAATACTTACATAATATTTTAACATGATTTTAACTACCTATACCTAACTGTAGTTGTAAGTATGCATAATAATCAAAGTTCATAAAATAAACAATTTTTATAGGAACATCGAGGATCAAAAATCATTTGTGAAGCAATATTATCCGGGCTGCTATATAAAAAATATCTAACATCTAAACCTAACCTATCCGAGTCGTTTCTGTTCGGAACTGTCTTGCTCGCTCGCTTCGCTCGCTCGCACAAATCAAATTGTTTTCAACATAGTTTCTATTACTCATATTATCTAAAGTCGTAGTTAAATGAATTAGCAGTTTCAAATGTATATGCCTGGAAAATTTTCTAAATAATTATCTAAGTATATGCCTATCAATGTTATGGATTTGGTTTCTTAGACCTAAAACTTTAGGCATTAAAACGATATGAGTACATCCATTAGAACTGTGAAATATATGTAGGCTTAAACTATTTCTGAATAATTATCGTTAGATGTTTGAACGTTATAGTTAAAAATGTATGACTTTTGTGATTATAGAATTATTTTTAATTACATTATATTCCATTAACTATAATATTTATAAAAAAATGATTTTCCATATTCTTTTGCAGTTATTTTCAGCTGGTTGACACGTTGTAAAATGAGAAATAAAATAGATAACAGCGGCATGGCCGGCTGCCGAGGTCGGCGGTCGTCGCACGCCTTCTTAACAGTAAATTTTAAAATTTAATTAAACTCTCGCGTGGTCGCTACCGCTTGATAAACGCTACCCGCCTTTATTCATTATCCCTGAACATCGCGGCCCTAGATTTAAAAGGGCTCTTTTTGATGGTAATTACGTGAAAGTTTTAAACATAACGTAAACGTTTACACGCGTTATCGCCTTGTTAAATACCTATTTTAAGATATTTCGTTGGGTAGATTGATTTATATCCACGGTAGTGCGTAACCAAGACAACAAAAAGTAATATTAGAACGCCTTCACTGTTAAAATGTTATCAAACCTCATGAAAAGCCATGCAAGCTCCTCCCTGTAATTCCTACTTCTAAGCATGCTACATCTCAGACAAAAATTATGGCTTAGCTGTTCATCGAACTTTTTCATGACACAACGAAACTGCCAAGCCATAGATAGGTTAAGGTCCTACTTTTTGACCAAAATGTAGAGTTCACAAAAAGTGCGTCACATTCACATGATGACAAGCGAACATCATCACCTATGGACACGCCCAACACCTTAGGATTGCAGATGTGTTGCTAGCCTGAAAGGCTAAGATCGAATACCTCATTACCCAGCACTATCAGTCTGTAGGTTAAGCCGCGCACGGACGCAGGGACACGACAAAACTATAAAAGTCCTTGTAGGACAGTGAAACCCTGAAATGGGAAAGAGATCTTGCGGAAGTCCATTCTCAAGTTATAAAGTTTGTAGGTAGTTATAGGTAGTGCCCCCAGAGTTGAAGTCACGCACACAAGAACATGTCGTGTAATGAAATCGGGATTTTGTGATTTACTCATTCATTTCATTTATTTTCCTTTTGTGCAATCAGTTATTTTTGTATATATGTGTGTAAAATCATTCACTTCAATCTCGTGGCACTTATACCAACATTGTCATAGGTATGTACTTTATCTTTTTTGTGACTATCGTCATAGTTCAAAAAAGGGCCTACCTACGCCGACTCGGTACAGACACGCGCGATAGGGCTGCCTATTCTACTAACTGTCTCTCTTCAGTTATGTATTTGATTTGATAATAGGTATAATATATAGGAACCTTGTAGCTACGCTTAGATCCATTAGGTACATCTTCTAAACTACGTAACAGATTTTAATGAGATTAGATAGTTTTAACGGAAAGTAATCCTGATTAAATATAAAAGTGTGGTGTTTACGTTACCCACATTTATTTTAACTTCTTGTTAACGTACCTACTTAAAATATCTATAATATTGACCGTTGGAGAAACTGTTGTACCTACCTTGGACATAGTTTGACCTCGGACAATCGTCAATATTGAAATTGCCCGCAATATTTTAATATCATATTCTACTCAATAAAGTTATTACAGTTTAATGTAACGAGCTAATTAATTTACAAAAATCGTTGGTGTATGTAAACTCAGAAATGTTCGGTCAACGTTTACTTACAGCATGTTTACATTTGGAGAGGCCACCCACGCACGATGAAACCTTTCGCAAAAGTATTAACTTTAATTGTTTATTGGTTTTACCCTTATGGTAGCAAAAACACAAGCACATTTTATCCAAATTACGTGACCAAATTTCGGTGTGATTACACCTGCAATCCCATTTCAATTACCAGTATCACGCCAAAATTAATTCACGTGCATGTGGTGCTATATATCAGCCTAATACATCGGAATATAAAATCAGCCCCAGAACTTCGGTCGCAGATCGTCGGCATAAATATTGTGATTTAACTATAGTATTTTATGCAACAGTTGTATAACAGGGTTCAAAAAAGGTGAGTGGCGTGAGTCACGATGTGAGCTTTAGGGTGAAGAATATTCGGGCGTTTGTATCGCCGTCATTGTTCTCAACACTTTTTCATCAGATTTCTTAAGAAAAAGGTACAACAAACATCAACATCCGACACATATTGACACATGTTGATGTTTATTGTACCTAAGTATTTCTTATGAAATCTGATAAAAAAAGTGTTGAGAACAATGACGGCGGTACAAGCGCCCGAATATTCACCCTTTAGCGAACATCGTAAGAAAAAGACGCCACGAGCTTTTTTTGACTTACTTATACAACGTTACATACAATACTTTTTCTTCGACTGGGTACTTATTAATTGAAATAATTAGAGAAATAGTAAACTTTAAACATTTTCATACATAAAGTATGGCACACGCAAAGAGAAGGTAATAAACAACAATAAACAAGTGAGAAATATGAATGTGTCGAAATTTGTCTAAGTCAAATTTTGTTTTTGATTAACGTTTATTTGCCTGTGACGATGTTAAAAAAATACGCGTAACGTTACTTTTGTTGGCAGGCTATACGCACCGAGTACTCGGCCGAGAGCACTGTCTCGCCCGTTTACTCGGTACGTGCGATCAAGGCATATGGATTATGTTCGGAAAGATTTTATTCAGTATAAAAACCATATAAAATATGTAACTGGCTGCACCTTAGTCTGTCCGAACGTACGAATTAAGAAAAAAAAAGTAAGTGGTTGCCATGTGGTTGCACTTGCTGCAAAGAGTACTTGCAGTATCGTTTTAGCAACATTACGATACAGTGCTGTTATGGGAAATAAACAATATAGACCTTTTCTTCCAACAATACTTTAATTTTATCATTTTAACCGCACTAAATACCCAGCACAAAGCGGGACTTTCCTGCTCTAGAGCAGAAAAAATGTATGAAAATCCTTTATTGCATTGTTTTAGATTATTTTTTAAATTGCACCACCAAAGAGGTCACACAAGTATTTTTGCTATAAAATTAGCCTGCATAGTGTAAAAAAAATCTAGTGTTAGGTTGGTCAACCTGACGGTCTTATGAAATTTGGCAGATTGCGCACAAAAAATTGTTGCTACCAATCCTATCAAAAATAGTAAGTAGCCGTATTTAAAAAAAAACTTTGTGTGTTTGGTTGGCCAACCCGGCGCCCATCCAAAATTTGACAGATCGTGAGTAAAAATATCTGCCAAAAAAAAAAAGAAATTAAAAAAAAAATTGGTGGACATTTTTTGAGAGTGCGAATGTAAACTTACAAAAATGGAATCATCGGGTGCTATATTGTTTGAATTAACGGTCAAATTGTAACACACGTTTCTCGGTATTTCGAACACAAATGGACTAAAAATACCTACATGTACATTTATTATGTTTTTACTATAAATTTAACAAAATTTTAAATAGTTTCATTGTTTCGTTTAAAAACGTGTGAAAATTTTACCGATAACTTTCAAATGTTAAAATAAATGGAGTATAGTGACATTTCTTTCCTATTAATTGTTTAGCATGAGATTTTTTTTCGTCTACTATTCCTGTAATAGTTGAAAGAAAATCAGATGCACCTCGCATTAAGTAATTTATATTGCCCTCGTGCTTTTTAAAGTTTCCAAATCGGCACTCGGTGCAATAATATACAACTTTCTGCTTGGTGCAACAATCTACTATTCCAGAATCTTGTTATGTATGCTGTTATCTTGCTGTTATATTACTGTTCGTGATTAAGTACATCACAGATTACAGTATAGGAGTAGAAAAAATATGTTAAAGAGTAATTGTGTTCTTTGCGTTCTCATGAATCTCAAGTTACAAAGTATTACCCAAAGTTACGACCCATGTTTGAAGCTTGCACGGACGCTTGCATAAAGCGACGTCGTACTGTCGGGAACTGCATTATTATTGTCATTTCGTATGCGTACATTGCTTTGTATTCTACCAGAACTGGCAGATTGTGCGCATGGTTTCTCAAGGTATAAAGTTCTTGCAATTCTAAACCCCTGAGTTCCTAAATCTCGTTCTACGCTGTCATGTCACCCAATTAAACAATTCTCTGCGTGCCAGCCAAGCCATTCGTTTTAATGACAAGTGGGTCACAGGCCAAATATCTATCTATAATATAAAAGTGAACCGCCAGAACGGGACAAAAAAAACGAGACAGAGCAGGATGGCGCTCTACAACACCATTTTGACGTTTCTCCCAAACAACGCATTATTTCTCTAGAATTTTAAAGCAATTCGATTCTTTGACCTTGGGAATCGCGATAAACTTGAGAAAATATGATATTGGGTGTGTACATTTTGTATATTAAGCAAAATAAAATCACAAGCTCGAATTTAGAGCCAAAAACGAGCGATCTATTATCTATTTCAGTGTTGCCAATCAGGGAAAAAGAAATCTATTCATTATCCTGCATTGTCTGTAAAGCTCTTTACTCATACATTGCCGCGCGCCAGATTACGCTGGGCTTAGAGTCATGAAATTTGGTAAGTAGATAGCTGGATGTCTGCAATAACACATAGGCTACTTTTATTCCAATATTCCCACGGGATGGTTGTTTTTTACACGATATCTCAATGAAGATTACGATATAAATTTTGGGATTTCCCACAGGAATTTTGTAACTAATTCAATTGTAACTACCAGATCGAATAGTTTAGGCGTGCGAAGCCGCAGGTAAACTCTAGTAAGACTATAAGACTGACGTCACTTGAAACAAAGTAGTCACCACGTAGACTATGTACTCTTGACAGTCTGAGATGTAAATTGCGTAAGGCACGATTTGAAAGATATATTTTACTTACGAAGTTCGTTTTGCTTTTGATGTTTAGAAGCATGCAACTAGACTGTTCTGAGTTCCTAAGTCTTTTGTGTAATTCAAGTCCGATCTGTCTTAAAAAAACGGCTGTATTATACGTATACATAGTTATGTAGCGTTAAAAGTGATGAAATGTAGAGTGGAAATATAATATAAACTAGTTAGTCATATAGGTATTTAAAGCTTTATATGCATTTCTATCTCAAAACAATTAAATAATAAGCATTTCCTGATCTTTTCCAAATCATTTTTCTAAATTCCGATCCTTACGCATTTCCAATACTTAACTAATTCTGTTTCCCCGTTTGGCTAAAGGCGCCAAGAGCGCGGCGTTATTAAAAAAAAAGTGATAATGAAAAATATATTTCATTTAAAATATTTCATATAATACATTTTTGAAAAAGAGATATTCGAGTGGTAAAACAGGTTGATAAATTGCCTGCACTCCGTCTGCAGCTTTCTAGTGTTTGCTGTACCGCGTACAGCTTTCTAGCTCCGCACTCCGCACATGTGTCGTCAGCTAATGCGCTAATACTATTAGACATCGTTTCTCTAATTTAATTATTTAATTCAGGTAGCAAGGATTGCTGAAAAATAAATAGTTGGCGAAAAATGTTCTATGACCATTATTAGAGAACACAAGTAAATGTTGGACACGCGCAACCTATTTTTTTTTGAAAAAGCACACAGTAGGTATCTTTTTATTTGCAAGTGCAACGGAAAGTTGTTTTTATCAAATAGCTGGCAAACGAGCATGCGGGTCACCTGATGCACCCTGATGGTAAGCGATCACCGCAACCCATGGACACCTACAGCATTATTAGCACTGCGGGCGCGTTGCCAGCCTAAAGGTGAGGGGGATAGGGGGGGGGGGGTTTGCATTCTTCCGGCGATACTCTGCCACCAGAATAATTATTAATAAGTAATAATAAAACTGGGACCTCAATTTCGAAGTACTTATTATACGATAGTGGTGAAAAATTGTGCTAGATTGGAAATATAAGTAGGTAATTATACCTAGCTTACTATAGTGGTAAATTATGATTTATACGTGATTTGGATAGGTATTTAACTAAATGTAAACAAACTTCAGCTGCCAGATTTGGTACATTCAAGGTTTTTATACATTTAACTTATCTATCATTGTAATACAAACTAGACTAGTGTAAGTATTTCAATATAGAAATGTAAATATTTAGATAGTTTAATGGGGGAATTTCAATATTTAAGACACCAATTGACGTTGTTTTGTTTACATTCAGTAGTTTAGGTATTTATACCTATCCAAACCAAGTATAATTAGTAGTTTTTTAGAAATAGGTAGGTACATCGCTTTTTACTGCTTTCGAGTAGTTGAGGTAGGCAGTATTTTCGAGTGATGACTTTGATATTAAGAATCGGTCATCTGCGAGTGTACGAGTACATTCAGAGGCTCAATGGAAGACTAAATCGCCGGTTAGGTTAAGAAATTTTGTCTCAGCAAAAATGTAGTTATGAAATAAGGCAAAAGATGCAAGCTCGTTGTTCGCAAGAATATAATTCTGAAGTTTTCAAAAATGCGCTTGGCGTTTTAAGGCGACAATGAAAGAAATTAAAAACTGGGGCTTATCTCTTAACTGTGAAGAAAAAATACAATAAATTTTATTACAGCGAATTTAACTCCTGCAATTTTTCCTATAAACCAACTTATACATTTTCATTTTCGGATAGTTAATTGGGTATACCAACTGACTAATTAATTATTCAAGTAACTAGTCATTAGCTGAAATGGATGGTATTCAACACATTGCGTTTTTTTATGGTTCTAATCTGTTGTAGATTTCAACACCTGTTAAAATCTATTCCTTACTTCTTTCTATGGTAAGGGTTGCCTGAAAGAGATGGCTCTGAAGCGATAAGGCCACCTATTGCTTACCTTGGAAATTTTTCTGTATGTACCTCTGCTTTCTATACCTTAGGTACTATGTGTAATGCTGGTGTTCAATAAAGAGTCGTTGTATATTGTATTGCGTTGTAACTTTTGAAATAGGCAATTAAATATCGTCATTGCGACTTCAAGAAGGAACAAATTAAACAGTCGGATGATATGTATCAGGAACATTTTAAATTAACACACATTACAGGAAAGAATGGCTACTAACAGATAAGGGGCGTAGACATCACGCCTTTTATATTATCTATGTAAATTTCCTCGAATTTTCGTCATATTGAAACGGTGTGTAGGTAGGTAATAGGTAAACGAGTTAAAATTGCAAAAGTTTATAAACACAGGTACCTAATCAATTTTCATTTGATAGGTACTATGACCAAATGTAAAAGTGAATTGAATTTGGTTTTAATACACTGTGCAAAAATACTATACCTATAAATAAATTTTTGATTTTACTACTTTGCGATTTAACAGATGTTAGTTTACCGATAGAAAATAACAATAAAAAGGTTTCCCAAAGATTAACCAAAAATCTGTTCAAAACATGCGTTTCGGCCGAGTACAAACGCTGCTGGCGATTCGCTTTGTAACGTGAATGCACATATTCCTTACGAATTTCGCGGCGATAGAACATTCTGGATTTTTTTTCTTAAATTGAAAACGGAATGTATGCCAGGTACAAGCTCTTCTCAAACGTGAGGCGCATGCAAGGCGTATCCGCTTACACGATCGTGAGAGCTGGTCGTGGTAGTTTAAGGTGCACATTATTTTACCGGGTCTAATCTACCCCAACGACGTAGGTGCTCACACTTTAGGTGGTAGGTATTAGTTTACTTTAATGTTCAGCTGCTATTTGATATTATAGAGGAGTTTTATTTGCATAATAATATCTTCTTTATTTTTATAAGAAGGAGAAAGGCGAAACTATTGCACTGATGCAGTGGGACACATTATAAGCTAAGCAATATAAGAAATAAATATCTTGATCGTTTGGTTGGTAGACAACGTTACAAACTTAGTTTAGTTTAGTTTTTGAGCATTCCCGAAGCGATACAACTTAGAGGTCTTTAAAAAATAACCTATCAGTCTCTTAAACGGCCGGCAACACACCTTTGATACCACCTCGTGTTGCGGGTGTCCACGGCCGCCGGTGATTGCGTCCCATCAGGTGGCATGCTCGTTTCCCCAACTTATGTATAAAAAATATGTAATGGCATAGCTAGTTTAACGAAAATCAATCTGAAAATTGCATGTTCAGTACCTGTTTACCAATTTTATTAAGGTGGGAAACATAATAATATTTTCTACTTATGGGTCCCCCGCTCCGTGGAAGTGATTCGAGGATGGAATTTCAAAGATATTTAATAAAGTTTTCCTAGAAGGTAACTGTATAAAAATTAAAAAACAACAATAAGTACTAAGTGAATCAAAATTACCAACCAAAGTCTAAAAAGTTTCTTGTTTAAAAAAGTACGAATACGGGCACCACGAAATAAAAAGGCGAGAAAGACTTGTGATTTTTAGAATTACAATCAAACGCGCTACTGAGGCGTCCAGTCACGTTTTGCTCAGAATGCCTTGTTAGACGGAGACATCCGCTGCTTGAACGGCAATATGAAAAAAAAGTGTAAAAGCCATTGCCAGCCACAAGGAGCGAGTAGTAATAAGAAGACATTTTTATGTGTTGAGTTAATTAAGTACTTTATCTACACCCATATAGTAAATCCTCCATTATGCGTTCAAAAACCATAGATAATGACCAGCATTACGACATTGGATTCTATTATGAACACGGCTGCATCGTATGGGCATTACGATACAGATATCTGTCTGTATCGTAATGAGATTTCATACATCATTACAGCACTGGGGCGCGCCGCGACGCGCGCACGAGCAGCAGCAGATCGTCGCGCGCGCAGCGGGCGCAGCTCGTGGGGCATACATACCTACCTAGTTCTCGTTAATGCAGGTCATTCTCAATGGTTCTTGAACACATGATAGAGGATTTAATATATGGATGTATATAAAATATTGTATGCAACTGTACGTATTAGGCCTTAAAACACTCATGTGACCCTATTATGAAACTCGGCTACGCGTCGTTTCATAAAACCACACTCGTGTTTTAAGGACCCCTATTACGATACAGTTGCATAAGTAACTATACTTTTCTAAGAAATTTGGATACCTCTTATGAAAAAATGTTTTGTCTCTGTCCATTGACACTAATATCAAAAAGACAGCTAAGCTTAAACACTTACAAAAAATATATTAATTAAGATTCGAGTTATGTTCGATTCAACCAAATTGACAAACTGAATCACGTACCACGGTGGAATCCGTACCAGAGTGGAACCTTTGTGCTACTAATGTCATGTTGACATTGTTACGCCATGATATTATGTGTCACGTGATTCAGTTTCCTCGACTGTACAACAACATAATAAATAAAGTAACTACATGTACCGTTCTTCCACAAGATGACAGGTACAGTCTGTTCAATATAGGAATAAACAGAAGGAAAATATAGGCTCTTTATAGTGCACGCTTTAGGAAGTCATTTAATAAATTGCATTTTTTTAGTATACGATACGGTCTAAACTAAATTCAAATTAAAATATCGAAGACCTCAATATTAGTTTTAATTAACTAACTGTTGCCCGCGACTCCGTTCACGTAGAATTCGGTTATTGCTATCCCGCGGGAACTATGCAATTTTCCAAGATAAAAACTATTCTATGTCCTTTCCCGGGATTTGTACTATCTTTATAACGAATTTCAACTAAATCGGTTCACCGGTTAAGACGTGAAGAGGTAGGTAACAAACATACAGACTTACAAACTTTCGCAATTGTAGTGAGATTAACTTTGCTATTTTTCATATCATAATTTAAAAACAATAAAAAACTATTTCTATTTTATTGAAAACATAAACGTCTTCCTATCAAATACCTAAAGAGGCAGAGGTAAAGAACATTCTGCAAGAAACAGAACATTTATAATATTGTTAACTCAAGAAATATTCTGTATATTATATTTTATAGTTTTTAATCGCCAGTTTGGATCAAAATGTGATGACCTTTAATCATATACGAATAATTAACTTTTCACAACATAAGAACTACATTAAATCCGATGAAATTTGGAATGGAAAAAAGCTTTAACTTCATAGCAGTAACTACGAGTAGAATATTTTTAAACAGGAATTGAGAGCGGATGAGTCCTCGAAACACAGTTATCAAACTATGTATAAATATAAATCGAATTAATATTATATATGTAGAAAATTACGTATTAATATTGCGTTATTTTGTAAGTACATTACGTATTAATCTACTTACAAAGTAAACAAAATTATGACTTCATTTAATTACTTCTTTTATTCATCATCATCATCATCATTATTACGGCTTCACAAAAAATGTTTAGAACCCCTTCTTCTGTGACCTTCTAGAGTCTAATGTTATCCTGAATGGACTATAGTGCTCTCTAAGGCTGCGGCTCCACTGAAGCAGAGACGAGCGGAGCGGAGAGGAGACGTACAGAGATCAACCAATCCCATCCCTATAGAAGAGATGTGAATTCAACTAATATGATAGGTCGATCCCTACACGTCTCCTCCCCGCTCCGTTCGCCTCCGCCTCAGTGGAGCCGCAGCCTAAGCATAGCTACCTATTGAATAAGAAAGATTAAAAACTATATCCCAACTATGGAATAAATCGCTCTTTGTAAGTATCTACAAGAATTTATGCGTAAGATTATGACTTATTTTCTCCATTCCATTTGACTTCAACCAAAAATATGCTAAAACTTAGTTTTGAAAACTTACACAAACTCCACACCGACTAACTTCGCTTAGTTTTTAGGGTTCTGTAGGTAGTCAACTAGGAATCCTTATAGTTTCGCCATCTCTGTCCGTTTGTCTGTCCGCGGCTAAGCTCGGAGACCGTTAGTAGGTACTAGAAAGCTGTAATTTGGCATGAATATCACGTCACGCCGACAGAGGTAAAATAAAATAATATTTCAGGCTTATCTCCCAAAGACGTAAAGTGGAGGTGTTTTTTTTTTCGACTTTAAAACCAAGACGATTTTTCGATTGAGTGATCTGTTTGCGAAATATACAATTTTATTTGTTATTTGTTGTTATTATATTTGTTGTGTTGCTCTGATGATGAGCTCTGATTGAGTTCGAAACGTGTCAGTGTAGTGTAGTGGTGGTGATAGATGGGTTTGTGTGATTTTTGTGTGTTCTTACAGTGTGGAGGTGGAGGAACTGCGTGAACACGCATATTTTGCATAAACTTAACTATCATAAGGTCGCGGGTGAGCAATTTGTAAAAAATCGTTGCGAATCGATTTATACCTCAGTTTTTTAAATTAGACAAGTCCACGGTCTACCGTATAAGATTACGTAAACATAAAAACATAAGTAAAACATACATACGTACGTATACCTATATAGACACACGCACACTGCTAAAATCATTACCCTTTTTGGCGCTGTCATAGACGGGACACATTAGCACAGGATTCTGTTCTAATCGTAGCACATTTTAGTTTTGTGGTACATGAACTGTTGCCATTCTAATTCATCATCATCATCATCTCAGCCGTAGGACGTCTACTGTTGGACATACATAGGCCTCCCCCATAGACCTCCAGTCGCTTCGGTCGGCAGCGGCCTGCATCCACCATGAACCCGCAGCTTTCTAATTAATGCACGGCCATTCTAGTTAATGGTCTATTTTTATTCTAATAAACTTTTGTTTGATTCAATTCTAGAACGTGGCTAAGACGCTACAGTGGCTACCCACTAATGCCTCCGAGCACTAAACTTCAAACACTTCCAAAGAAACTCCTAACAAGCAACTCTGTTTTGGGAGTCGGGATTGCTGGAAATTTAATTAAAATTTTGTGTTTGTCACATTATTCTACGAGTAATACTAACACGAACTTATTCAGTAAGCAAAGTTAATCTCTAGTGTGTAATTATTTAGTAGTATCGGTACTGTTTAATTTAAGGATCAAATTATAACATGTACAAAACTTGTATGTCTCGAAAGAACCTGAAACAAGTTAGTTCAGTATTTAGTAAGTAACCTACAGTTTCTGAAGTAGTATGCGCAAACAAGACTGTATCTACCGAGGTTGGTACCAATTGTTCGAACATAATACCTATTCAACTTAATTTTTACGCAAACTTCTGTGCTCTTATTCATTAATATTGATTAATAGTCGTCTGTACAAAATGCCTAACAACAGGGACATGAAGTTTTTCATAAAGGCCCTGTCGTCCCGGTTGGTCGACGCTTCTGGGGACCCAAGAGCTGGCGCGTACTTATCCCAGCCGATCTCACTTGCGGTCCAAAGGGGTAATGCGGCCAGCGTCATGGGAACCCTGCCACAGGCAGATCTTTTAGACGGGGTATTCTTTTTATAATTTGCTTTCTTATTGTTATAGTTAGTTAAGCTATCTTAGGTTCGTTATTTTTTATGTATGTAAACTCATAATTGTACAAAATAATGTAAATTAAGTACTTACTTACTGAAATAAATAATTATGTTTTAATGTCGTAGTACTTTCCCGTACCTAGTATTTGACTGTGGTTGCAAGGGTGTGATCCTCGAGCGTGTTTTGTTCGCATTCCGTAAGTACTAAATACCACCTCAGACATAATTTAATAAATTTCAGACTTGAAGTTATAAGTCTAAACTGCACCTTAAACCACCACCACCTTAAACTAGTCCTTCCTTCTTTCTGTAAAAAAGGTTGCCTAGAAGACATCGCTCTTAAGCGATAAGGCCACCTATTGCTTACCTTGTAATTTTTTCTGTGTATCTGTTTTCTGTATCAAAGTGATTGCAACTGTATCAGCTAATAATAGCTGATACAGTTGCAATCACTTTGATACTTCGACAGGTCCATACGGAAATTGGAGAACTCGTCAACCGTTTTATATTTGTAACAGTATATATCAGAGCGACCAAGAAAACAAAAATATTTCAGTAGTATTTCATTAAAGTTGTATTTACATATACAATACAATACAATACAAAGACTCTTTATTGTACACCACAAATAGTAAACGATACAGAAAACAGATACACAGAAAAAATTACAAGGTAAGCAATAGGTGGCCTTATCGCTTAAGAGCGATGTCTTCTAGCCAGCATTTCAATTTATTCACGAGAAGCTCGAGGCGTAACACGGGCAAGCTTTTTCAGGGTTCCAAAGATTTCCATATGAAATGGTAGCTACCTACATACCGAAGCACTTGCAATAGCTTACCAATGCAATGCGATTCTCGCCAGCTGCGGCGGGACATTGTACGCGAATCACTGAATTTGTAACCAGACTCAGAAAATAACTCTAGCTACAAAGCAGAAGTTCTAAACAGTGTTTTACCTGTTTGTTTTTAAGATCCATGCCTTAGTCGGCGATACAGAATCCTTAAAGGACCACTTTGTCGTCCGTCCGTCTGACTGTCATGACCCTTTTCCTCAGTGACGCGTGGAGATATCGGGCTGAATTAAATATCAAATACTCAAGTCTGCTACCCCTTGGAGCTGTGAAAAATTAAACTTATAAGTTGACGCAATGAAAAGATACGTTACGTCATTGAAAGGTGTTTTACACACACATTTCTGGGGAATCAAATCCTATATATACTTACCTAGGGTACTTGCAGTTAAAGAAACTTAAAATTTGGTGTGAAGATAGGTCTTATAGCATTTTTTTTTGTTTTAGTGCTAACGGTACGCCAAAAAAAGCTGCACATGGTGTTAAAAGCATGAAAATCGGAACAATTGATCTTTAGGCCATACGAATCAATTTGACTCGTAGCACGAAGAAAAACAAAAAGGAGAGGAGCTATGACGTCATCTTTTTTTTGCATGGGAAATAAAATTGATCTGAAACCGATCGTGTGTGGTATTTAATGAAAGGGCTTACTAAGCCGATTCTAAAAATATATTACATCATTATATTTCAGTCACTTGTTTTACAATACAATACAATACAAAGACTCTTTATTGTACACCAGACATAGTAAGCGATACAGAAAACAGATACACAGAATTTTTTTTTTTTTTTTTTTTTTTTTAAATTAAAATAAAAATCATTTTCAAAACATACCAAGTTTGGGCTCCTCTAGATTCCAGATATATGATACGGTTAAATCATTATTTTTAAAATATATCTAAAATTGAATGTAATAGCCTCATAAAAGCAATTTTGAAAATATTTACATTAAATGTAACTAAATTTTACTATTTTTTTATATTTTTTTAATAATTTGCCGCTCCCTGCTTGCTTCCATTTCTTGCTCGCTCGGCGGCCGGCGGCGCACTCAGTCACTCACGCGCTAAATGTAAATATTTTCAAAATTGCTTTCTTTGGGTTGGATATGAGGTTATTATAAGTATATCATTTTGGGTATATTTTTCAAACAATAATCCAACCGCATCATATCTGGAGGAACCCAAAACTGGTATGTTTTGAAAATGATTTTTATTTTAATTTAAAACAAGTCCCTGAAATATAATGATGTGAAATATTTTTAGAACCAGCTTAGTAAGCCCTTTCTTTGATACCATACGATAGGCGTCAGAACAAAAAAAAACCCATACAAAAAGATGCGTCATAACTCCTCTCCTTTTTTGTTTTTTTTTTCGTGCTACGGGTCAAATTGATTCATATGGCTTAAAGATCAATCGTTCCCATTTTCATGCTTTTAACAACATGAATTTGCAGCTTTTTTTGGCGTACCGCTAGCACCATACACTTTTATGTCACTAACCATTATAATATATATAATATAGATAATAATCTAAGGTCAATGTATTTGACGCTATGTCTGCATAAATATTTATGCTCTTGACTGTACTACCTACAAATTTGTACGAAGCTCTTTGTGTGCGGGGTCGACTTACACATGCCAATATTTTTTTGTTTGATAGAGGGTACAAAACATAATTATAATATTATTGCAGATATTCATCGGATAACTTTGAAACAAGATCTACTTATCAAAATTTATACCTACCTACTTACATTGTTTTTCAGCACTATTTTCTCGAAATAAATTGTCTTAACTGATCCTATCACCAGTGGCTCTCTAAAAGCAATTTCAGTAAGTTCAGTCAATTGTTAATAAGCAATTTGGATATTAATGGAAAACTTAAGATAAATTTAATTGGTATATAAATATACCTGTATTAAAAGATGTCTAGTAGGTAAAATGTCTAATAACCTAACTTTAAAAGTTGAAAAACTCCTGACACTGTCATTTCAAAGTTTGATATCTCAAAAATGACTATACCGATTCTAATAAAACATAACTAAGAAACTTGCTTTCACGTAGAAGAAAACGCATCGAAATTGGTCCAAACGTTTGAGAGCTACGGTGTCAGACAGATATTAGCGTCGTAACTTAAAACACCCCCCTTTTTGCGTCGGGGGTTAAAACAGTTAAGTACATATCGTTCAAAAGTTAACTGGAAGAGATCTATTTAACGAATAAGCTCGCCTTTGTACTTCTTTTTCTCTTGTTAACTGTAATTTTCATATGTTTTATATGTACAATAAAGAGTTAAGTAAGTATACGATACAATACAATACATATAAAGGAACACACATATTTTGAACATGAAACTACCGTGAGACTCACTCATATTAAATGATATTGTATTGTACAGTGTGTGCGTGTTGCGGCAGCCGCCGAGTCGCGTGCTCCTGAGAAGAGGGGCTACGAAATAGCCCGAAATATGTCGAGATAAACTCGGTTTAAGACGTGAGTTATCCGTTACAATATCATTTAATATGAACAAACATATTCTTTTACCTGTGGGCGCCGTAGAAACCGGGTGAGAGATAATACCAGAAGATGGGCAGCAGCTTCTTCTTGGCTACTTCTACATCCTACTGCGCTTGCCAACCCGCTTGCGAATATTGGCACACCTACCCCCGAAAGACTTCAAATGATACTTCCACCCGAAGCAACTGGAATTCTACGAGGAGGAGGAGGAGGAGGGCTATGTCCAATACGACTAAGATGATGATGATGATGCGGAATATAATTTTAGACTATAACAGGATTATCAAGCTAAACCATTTTCATTCCAGTAATTTATGTCCTTGTATTGAGCCGAGGATTACAATAAAAGCAGATTAAAGCCTCCCATGCACGGCGCAACAGCCATATTTTGTTGAAATGGCTACATTTTGAGTGAATGAAATTCGTTATATCTTTCCAATAATCGGAATCAATCTGCATTGGCTTGCAAATTATTTATAATGCAGATGCAGTTGCGATTTAACAATTGGCATTGTTCACTTTTTTTCTACTCTTTTTAGTCAACTAGGAACCCTTATTAGTTTCGCCATGTCTGTCCGTCTGTCTGTTCGCAGGTAAGCTCAGAGACCGTTAGGTTAGTACCTAGTAGAAAGCTGTAATTTGACATGAATATACATATCAGTCACGCCGATAAAGTGATACAATAAAAAAAGAAAAAAAAATTTGTGTACCCCATACACGTAAAGTGGGGGTGATTTTATTTTTCTCGACTAACCCTATATTGTGGGGTATCGTTGGATAGGTCTTTTAAAACCATTGGGGGGTTGCTAATTAAAATTAAAATATTTTTTTCTATTCAGTGATCTGTTTGCGAAATATTCAACTTTAAAGTGCAAATTTTCATTGAAATCGAGCGTCCCCCCCCCTCTAAATCTAAACTGTTGGGTGGATAAATTTGAAAAAATTCAGAATGGTAGTACCTAAATATACAAAGAAAATTATAGCGGTTATGATTTCTTGAGAAATATTAGTAGTTTCAGAGTAAATAGCAGCCTAAGGTATAAAATATACCTAAACTTGGAAGATTCAGTTCAGTACACAATACGAAATCCTTAGAAAAATATTATTAGATTTTTTCGTGATAGCCACGGAACCCTATCCTGGGCGTGTACGATACGCTCTTGGCCGGGTTTTATCTTATTTTCTTAAAATATACACAATTTAAAGATACTAATTTGAATATCTTAGCATAAATGGCTTAGTTTTTTTATTTTTAATATCAAATAATACGACGTCTCGTAAATTACACAATAACAGCTGAATCAAGTGAAGGGCCTACCTACCTACAATACTTGTACTTTTACCTATAATAGGTACCTAAACCTAACCTTTGACAAAAATAATTTTAAGTAAATATGAGCGACAATTATATCAAAGCTGACTCCAGAAACCTTCCTAAATTAGAGAATATAAATATAATTGGGTACCTACATTGCATCAATCCCGAATCATAACTTAGCTGAAATCAGGGGTGCAAAAATAACTTATGTTCGTAAGTATAAACACGCTTTGATTTAAGTACTCGGTTGTTTTTTAGGGATATGGCAGCGTTAGAATCATGCGATCAACCATTTAGTGAAGTGTAATTAATTTAGAAGACCACAAAATGGCCGGAACTATTCAATAAATTCGATTCGGTTTCTTTAACATAGTTGCTAAATAATTTAGCTACGTCACACACAATGTTTAATGGTGAAATAAGTTTTGTTCTCTTTGGATTTAGTGTACCTGTGTACTTGCACTCAACGGCCCACATTTAATTTTGTTCTATGAACTTTAAACTGGGGCATAAGTATTACAGAGTTTTTTTTATTTTTTATTTTTTTATTCGTCTTGATGGCAAATACGAGTAGTCCATTAAATAGGACACTGCAGGGCCATCTATGGCAGGGCCGTCAGATTGTAGTAAAACAAAAAACTTTTTGAATGGATTAAAGTAAAGTAATAAAAGTTGTTTGATCATAGCCATCATAAAAGTCGAGGTTTGTTAATTAAACTTAGCTTTTATAAAATCGATCTAATTCCGTGTTTGAAACAAACATTACCAAAGTGGCAAAACTGTTTTGATGTTTTGATGGTATTATAAATTAAATAGACATTTAAGTAATCCAATTTTGTGAAATATAGGAATATTAATACCTACCCTTCAAGCAGCACCCAAGCATTTTTGACATAAGTTAACCAGCTCAAAAGAGTGCCAAAGTCAAAGTCTCAAAAGAGTGTCAGTCTAAGAGTGTCAAAAGATGCTTTTATCTGTATAAGAGGGATTTTTAAGTTTTTATTCAGCTTGAGCTGTATACAATCTTACGTACACCTAACAAACACGCGTGCACATTTAGGTACCTATAATATTAAGTAAGTATTTTCCAAGCACTTATTAAGTACTTACTTAGGATGAATATACACATTTGAATAGGTTTTCTGAATACTCAAATTTAAACTCAGCGATTTTCAATTTGTTTATTATAATATCGATTCCAGTCGACTGGTCACGACTGCCTGCGAACGAGCTTGAAAGGAATTATCGGAACCGGCTTGAGTGATTTGTTTGTTCTTGAATGATTCATGTTTAGAATCTGGCAAATGAAAGGTGTTAGTGATTAAATTTTACTAAAAAATTAATTCTTATACAGGGTATTTTTTCGAACTATATTTTATGGCGAATGGAGGTACTTGCGTTTCAGGTCAATCCGATCCGATTACAAGAAGTACCTACGTGAAATGCAAGACGCGTTTTGTAAGATTCGATCTTAACAAACGTACACAAATATTGCAAGTTAATTTAAATTATTTGTAGATATATAGTGAAAAAAGTAGTTTTGATATATTATTATTATTATTATTATGTCACAACTACACATAAACTTTTCATGTTGAGAGATATCCTTCTGTATGAACAAACACTGACTTGACTTGACTTTGAGTGGTAGAGATCCCTTAAAGAGATAAGTTCGCCTTTGTACTTATTTTGTACAATAAAGAGTTTACATACATAAATACATACAATCAATTTTGTATACCTACCTACCTACCTACAACGGGCTTCTATCCTCTGGACAGAGACCGAAATCCCGAACAGAGATCCTTTTCAGGAATGTTCTAATATTGTAGATTCAGTTCTTTAATAATACCTAGTAATTTTAGTATTACATATTGTTACAATTTACAATTAGCAAGGAAAAACTAAAACTACATTGTAGATTATTAACTATATTGTAGATTATTTAATTAGATGAATATAAAAAAATACAAACTTAATGTATGTTCCGAAGTATTAAATCGCAGGTCAATAAATCAGTAATTTCTCTGTTAAAACTGTGGCGTTTGGTATGAGGCTTTGTACAGGCGAGTGAAAAAATATGGATTTATCTAACCTTTCAAAAATATGTACCGCAGACTCTTACTCCGATGCATGTAATGAAGCGTGGTAACATATTTTTGCTTGGTTCGAATAGATATATATTTTTGCACTTGACCGTACATAGATTAGAAATGCCCTAATCAATAAGCTCTGTTCATCTTTGTCCAGGGGATTGAAGACCTAGTAAATAAGATAAAGTCTAGATAATTTTGCTGGTAAATCCCACTAATATTATAAATGCGAAGGTTTGTAAGACTGTCTGTTTGTTACTTTTTCACGCCTAAACCACTTAACCGATTTAGATAAAATTCGGTATACAGATAGATTGAGTCCAGGAGAAAGACTTAGGATAGTTTTAACCCGAAAATTCGCTTAGTTTTCCCGGGATAGCGTTAAAGTAATTCTACGCGGACGGAATCGCGGGCAACAGCTAGTGGGTAAGTAATAATTTGGTTGGGTTAAACCGTCAACTTTTTTTTCTATAAATATCTAACAACTTAATTACTGGCATTGCAACAATTTAATTTTAACTACAACTACCTATCGTTACATTAAAATTAATTAATTCATTCATTCTCTCGAATTGTTAACGTTCGTAGACATGCTTACGCACATAAATGAATACTAAATAAATACTAAATATCCATACTTCCATACTATACTATATTATTATAAATGCGAAAGTGTGTTTGTATGTTTGTGTGTTAGTGTGTCTGTCCGTCTTTCACGCCGTAACGGAGCGTCGGATCGACGTGATTTTTGGCACAGAGATAGTTTATGCGCCCGAGAGTGACATAGGCTACTTTTTATCTCGAAAAAAATCACAATTCCCGAGGGAACAGCGCGCGATAACCGTATTCGGTTATGCGTGGCGTGGTATTCCACGCGGGCGGAGCCGCGGGCAAAAGCTAGTTCTATTATATTAATGTTGAAGTTTAAAAGTTGTTAAAGCGTTGCCGTAAGCTAAATCTACGATATTGCCCATTGCAAGTATCATTTAAATCAAAATCAAAGTTCTTACTTATATATAGATACTTTATACAGGTTATGAGTATATACAGGTATAGTCACTGCCTAATTACTATTTGTTACACTACAAGTCTGACTAATCAACACTCGGAAACTCAAGCTTACCTACACTTAATTGCCATAGTTTAATTCATCCAGGCATTTGCTTTAAGCCTCAAATTAAGGTAAAACAATCTGGCTTGACATCCAATCCTACGTCGTTAAGTTCTCAAATTTCTATATAACGTAACTATGTCAGGTTGTATTAGCTTTGCGAGTCTCATGGGGTCTCTTACATTTGCGAGATAAAGTAAGAATACTGTGGGGAACTTTATCATATTTATGGATATTTTTCGTAAGGATATAGATATTCTTCGTAAATTTTAGTCTTAAATAGAATCTGTGTTTAATAAAAAATACTCAAGGATTTTTGGTAATATCGGTAGTATTATATCTACAGTGTGCTAGAAAATCAGATGCGGATATTTTGAGGATCGATTATTTGCTTCGTTGTTAAGTAGTTTCAATTGAATTAAATAAAAAAAAATACAGTTAATGTTCATGCAAGGATGATTATATAAAAAAATATTACCACATAATACTTAAATAACTTATGATAACTGATTCTTAGGTTATTTATTACATACCCTGAAAATATCCGCACCTAATTTTCTAGCACCTTATGCCTTGTAATTTAACTAACAAATTTTTCGACTATAATTTTTGCTCATTTTATACCGATACGAGAACAAGAAGTTTGTGCTAGAACACACGTAAAAGACGCTTCTTTTTTCCGTGTGTTCTAGCACAAACTTACTAACAATGGTTTTATGCACTTACTATCTCAGAAGAAGGTAATACTTACTCGAATCTAGCGCTTACTGAGATCACAGATAAACGCAGTCACAGATGAGGGTAGACAGCGCAGCAAGTGGCCTGTACCACTACCATGAGTTTACAGTGACTGTACTCGATAGCGACGGCGTAATGTATTTGTATGGAGAAATGTACAGCGCCTCTACAAATAATTTACGCCGTCGCTATCGAGAACGGTCACTCATGGTAGTGGTACTGAGACATATCTGTCGTTCCATCTATCTGATTAATCAACTGTCAATCTAAATCATGCCTCATCATCATCAATAATCTTGACCTGAATTCATTGGCAATCCAGGGGACTCTTATGACCCAGAGGGTTTCGTGCGTTCTATTTAAGCCTTTGGATTCCTCTTGCCGGAAGAACATTTGTCCCATCAATTAAGATAACAAGACGTACAAGTTAATCTTACAAGCAAAACGATGGAACACAACAAAGTCGCTCGACCCTTGTCCCAAAACAAAAATCAGAAGAAAAACTTTCATTTAAATTGTGTGATTACATGAGATAGCATATCAATTTATCTCTACCGGTCTCAGGTGTAGGCAAGGTCCAAGGTTTTTACATTGGGACCCGTTTTACGTACGTACTTATTAGGGTACGTGAGTCATCACAAACTTAAGCAACGTTAGGTCGCTATTTATTAGTCTGTACCTACCTACTTGAAAAGTTTTCATTTACCATCACGTAAAGTATGTACTACAAAAATACGCAACAGTAATGTATGTTTGTTGTATATTACTCACTTATTTTAACAGGTTAACCTTAAGCCTAGGCTAGACTAGGTTTAGGCTTGGACCTCAAAGCCAGGGATACACTAAGGGACAAATGTCCTGCGACACGTGTAGCAGCGACGTCGGGTGAAGTGGCGCGACCTTGCCGGACTTTGCTTGACATGTCTGGCAACATCGCGCGACAGTAGATTATGTCAGGCGAAATTGACCGGCTTCGCTGGTCATGTCGCCGACACATGTGAGACATTTGTCCCCTAGTGTATCCCTGGCTTAAGGCTGCGTTTCAACCATAGATGTGCGGGGATGAGTTGCGAGGAATGTGCTTTGATGAACCAATAGAATCGCTTCATTTACCTATCCTCACTCAGAACATTACGGAGTGCAATCTCGGTATTCTGAAATCTCGAAATACCTAGATCTTGCACGAATTTTTACAGTGGATCCATCAGACGATGATGATACCTAATAACATGTCTCTATCTTCAATAGCCGCAAAAACACCTCTCTCTCTCTCTCAATGAAGAATTACATTTGAATTTGTAAGCCCGCCGATAAGAACACTCTTTATGTGGTAACTTGTTAATTATTTGATAAACTTGTTAAACAAGAAATCAATCAATTACAATCAGGCAGGGCAGGAGTCTGCAATCAGAAGGTGATCAGTGGTGCCAACAAGCATAGAGGCAGAACGGGCCTTGACTGCTGCTGGTTATCTGGCATGAAACATCTGAAGCCAGTTGGCAGACGAAAAGCTCGATTATGTTGTATTTTGGTTTGGTGGAAACGGAGCCTAAGGGTCTAATTAAAATTTTAGATAACGCTAACCTGTACCTAACCATATAAAACGGCGAAATATCTTTTTTTTATTAGGTATTTCTTAAGTACAATACAATAAAATACTTTCATCTCGCTACTCGATAGTGGCTATAAGTGGGCGTCGGATATCTACATGAGGCTTTTCAATTGCGGCTCCCCCATACCATACCATAAGCGAACGTGCTGTTTATTTGTGCCGTTTATATGTAAATTTTGTGCCGCTGAGTATATTATTAGGGCACTATGTTATATGTCATATAATATTTTCAAAGTTATATAACATGATAAAACTGTATAGAACATTAGTTACAATTTGTTATACAAAACAATTGTTTTATAACGTTATACAACACTTATAACAGCCAATGTGGGAGCACTATAACGTCTAGAAACTAAGGATTATTCACCTTCAGGCTATTCGATTTCCATTGAACACAAAGTTTTGCCCTTTGACTTGTCACAGTTATGGTTCGTCTAGTCTAGATAATAGATAAGCTGAAAACTCAAAGCGGGAGTAGGTTCGTTTGAAAATAAACTAGATCTCAAAGTTTTTCACATTTTTATTCATTCTTTTATGTAATCATCAGAGTTGTACAACTAAATAATCACAGTTGAAACAATCATAACTAGGTATCGATTATGTCTAAAATAAAATTAAGTAGGTACGCCGGCGACGGTGGCGGCGCGGCGCCTTGTACTGGCGTGCTCTGCTGTTTGTGTAGGTACGTGCTTATTGCTACTAGTAGTAGGTATTTTGGTAAAATCTTTAGAACTATACACAAAAGTTATTGGTATCCTTAGGGCCTCCGCTAAGTCGTGCTGGTGCAAGGCGTGGGCACGGCGCACTGCTTCAATAAAAAAGAGACCCGCCTCACGCAGCGTTGCTCTATTAGATGACATGAAACAAGCACGCCAACAGGGCGCCCGCGCCGTGCACCCGCGCGAATTAGCGGAAGCCCTGTATCCTTCGAACGCCAATGATTTCAAAACTGGTGTGTCAGAGCACAACCGAATTTTACAGATAGTGGTCTGAACGACGCAGTGCCGTAGAATTGTACTGAGGTGTGTGCATTTATTTGCTTGAGGATTAAATTCACCTTGCTGAGGCGTCTTGGGAATACAAAAGTTTGTCGTTGACGTTCAAAGGGTTTTCAACGTTCAGAAATACAGCAACGTCTAGCACGGCTGCGTCAGTTTCGTTTATCGCTTTTGTTATTTGAGATTTGGCAAGTACTCAGCTTCTGCCCACCGAACCATCGTAAGTTAGTGTTGAGGCAAAAATCTACACGGCTTACGGCACCAGATGGTGAACCTCGTTTGACGCTGTTTAACAGAAGTACAACTTTAAATATGGTAGGATTGTATGTTAAAAAAACTGTAACTAACGACTGTGGGCTAGCCGTGCTGTTACTTTACTCCTGTTGAAATCAGTACAGCGAGCGCAGCTGTTTCCCGCGTCGCATAAATTGCGACTACCAGTAGTGATAGCCGTTTGCAAGTGCACGGAGTTACTAAACTATCGACCGCAACGACACTACAGCACCCGCTCAACTGTTCAGGCTTAGATCGAATGATTGCTAAAATCCGTAGGTTGGTAACATATTAAGCGTAATTAGTCTCCCGCCACGTTAATTTGAAGCATTAACGATGAGCGCTTGCATTAGTTGGGTACTAAGTAGGTTGGTACCTAATCAAATACAAATGCGTCTATATCAAAATTTTCTTCAGCGGCCATAATTTTCATAAATATTTCGTGAAAGACGGTGACGGTAGTAAAATGCCCGAATATTCATCGTAGGATTAAGAGTCTTAAACGCGCAATCATCTGAACTAAGCTTAATGAGGAAAATAAAAATACACAAAAGACAGAGCCTCTAGTAGGGAGGTAACGGTGCGAGCGTTGGCTCGGCGGCGCACCGTAGTCAAGTAAACTTATACCATTCCTGTTAATAAACAGTTCCAAAAGCTTATAATATAATCTTGTATAAGACTGAAATATAAAAACGGACTGAAAAAACTATCGTAATTCGTTTATTAATGTATGATTACTGGCAGTGTAATGATATTAATAAAACTTAATAAAAACATGATGCAGCTCGGATTATTAGGTAAACTATATTTTAAGTAGGTATACTTATGTGAATAATAATTAACGAGAATTGCTTTAGTATTGTTGTAGAATGATATCTAGAAGTGTTCGTATCGAGTGCAAACTATAGGGTGACCTTACAGTAAGGTATTCGTAGTCTATAATTAAATAACCGAATCTACAAAATCTTAGGCTTTCAAACGCATAATAAAATCAGTCATTTTAACACAATTCAGTATATTCTAAAATGTACACTGATCGTTATTCGATGTCGAAGTGAGACAGTCTATGGAAACATTACCCGGTAGATATATTAATTTACTATAAATTCTTAAAAATTAATTTATAAATTAGTGACTCCTAATGGTTCCCAATAACTATCTCACGTCAAAATCGTTAGAATAGAATTCTAGCACAACACTCTTAATAAGTTATTGATATTTTCCTAGGTGCGACTAAATTTATTTATGTAAATATATACGAATAAATAAAGTGCAAACACTTAACGCTACCATCATCAGCCGCGTCCATAATGCTAAAAAATTGGCACATTCCCATTCATGCCTGCGCCAGGCCGCGGCGGCGCGTGCGCAGCGCACCGCCCGCCGGCGCACTCCCACGCTGCGGTGATCCACGCTGCGAGACTTTACAGATGTACTATCAAACCATCTGAACCTTGGTCCACTGTGGAAACTTATCACAGAAAATGCCATAGCGACATTCAAATCTCAGTAAAACTCACTATGGCGCCTACTTTGAAATCGTTCTGCGGTTGGTCGGGAGCCAAATGGTTCAACTGTACCTATATACCTACTCATGAGGCCGGAGATGCATGCATGTATGTCTCAGAGCAAAGCGAGATATTTTTTCTTCTTCAGCAGGTACATATATAAACTGTATCTCCAGTCTTAGTGTGGGTATATCCGTAACATATTTAAACGCATCGTGGTATCACTTTCACACACATGCACACGCATACCCACGCTCGCACGCACGCACACAACCATCACAAGTCTATATGCAGCCACGCATGCACGCAACGGAAAACTCTTCACGAGCCATGACTATTATTTATTCGTTACCTACTATTTCCAGATAACCTATCTTTCTAATACTACACGGAGACGTTAGGAAAGGAACACCATAGTTACTGTACAGTTTTTTTTTCTTAAAACTATAGTAGAATTAGAATTACTTCCATATTTGCTAAGATATTCAGGGGTAGTTGCGTAACATTATATTTATGTACATCCCCTCGTGAATATTCCACTGTCAAATGAGCATTATAAACTCAACGGTCCGAATGGACACTTTCATCTAATTCAATCACTATTATAAAATATAACATATTCTTTTATTATTCAAGTGATGTAATGCGGAAGGGCCATATTATTAAGTGTATCACGTAAAGCTGTGGACTTACAAAATACTCGTATAAATTATTCACATGTATATAGCACACTATCTACAAACACCCACGACCCGGGTTCACGCCTGGCCCTCCCGCACAAATCCGCTTACCGCAATAACTTTCAATAAAATACTGACTCATAGTATGGCTAACTCGAATAAAAACTTATGTATCAAATATTTGGTGAAGATACGTTTACATATTTTATAAAAAATGTCGCAATTAAATATCTAAAACGAGTACTTAAGTTACGTTGACTACAAATAAAGTTGTATAAAATTGATAAGAATAATTAAGTCCGAGCGAGTGATTGCAGATTAGTACCCGCACTATATTTACAAGTTGCGACGCTGGGGTTCCCGAGTCGCCGGGGTCGCGAGTGCGCGCGCGCGCGGATGACTGCCGCGGCTCAGTGGGGGGTAGTGGGAGACAATTGACTAATGTGGCGGGCAGGAGTGGCCGCCTACAGCTGCTCGTCCATGTCCGGGCCGTACATGTCGGCGAGCTTGTCGAAGCGCGGGCCCCACGCGCCCAGGTAGTCGTACTCGTGCGTATCGTCGTCGGTGCCTGCTGGACACATTCACAATCACTAATTGCCAGGCACAGCTTAATCGAGAGCCGAGGTAAACATGAGACGCGCGGAGATCATATATTTTACTACCCCACCTTTTTATACCTAGATACCTGAGCTCTCAATCAGGTGGTCGTCACTATGCCTGCACAGGTACACCATTTAGAATTCGCTTTATGCTCATTTGTAATAAGCGATCAGTGATCTAGTGTCACCAAAATGAACGATATTTTCATACAAAACATGAACGAACTAAAAGAATTTCCTTGCTCACCCGCGACCTTACGATAGCTAAGCTTATGCATAATATGCGTGTTCACGCATAAGCTTAGCTATCGTAAGGTCGCGGGTGAGCAAGGAAATTCTTTTAGTTTATTGATATGGACCCCCGCAAAGTAACGCCTGATTCAATAAATTACAAAACACGAATTATGATACTGACACGACACGGATCGCGCGAAATAATCAAGATACAGAACTTTAGCGCAGCACAAAAGCTTGTGCTGTGAGATGATTCACATTTCCAAAACCATTCTGTCTTCAGATTTACCCAACTACTAACCACATCTGTATGAACCATGTTAGCGTAGCGGTGTAGACGATCTCTAGCATGTACAATTCTCTCACACTCGCGAATACTAATTGACATATTTCGGCGTAGTTTAGTGTGTGATACTTGTACATGTCAAACTACAATTTCCGGGGTTATAAACTTGTAACTCCGTGCAATGGGAAACAGACGAAGCCAACTGTTCACGGTTCGTATGCACGACCATTCAAGACAGACTAACTACTTCTGACACTTCTGTAATACGTTGGGTGGACGAAATTGCAGGCACCAACGTAATTGATGATGAATGGTCTGTCAAATATTTGGTATAGAGCATATGAAAACGTTTACAAGCACTAACGATATAATGTGCTTATGCACTCGATTCTACTTTAAGTCAACTTAATTATCCTCAAAGTGTGAGACTAGACAGTCATTGATCGCTTCAACTAATTTAACATGACAAGTCTTATACAACGGTTAACATTAGCAATTGCTCATGAGTAATAATATCAATTAACGAGTGAATATTAGCGTAATTCAATAGACTGACATGAGATATTAATATAAACGTTAACGAGTGATATTAGCGTTTACGTAGATTACCATATATCGGACTTATTAAAATTGTTAATTAACGACGATTATCGACGAAGAGATTGACATAACAGAAATTGACAAAGCTTCTCAATACGAAACGACAAGAAATATTTCTAAAAAATCTGCGTTTTTTTTTTAGTATGGGGTGTTTTAAGAGTATAAATTTTATTTCCATAGCGGTCGTGTTACAGAGCTATCACTTAACACTTATCAAATCAAGTCAAATTTACTAACTATCAGGATGCTGTTTTGCAATAGTGTGTTAACCATGATTAATTCTGCAAAACAATGACAACTCTTAGAAAAAGAATTTTTACAGTTGACATTGTATTGCAAAATGACAGTGAGTTGACTCAGTATTTCAAAACAGCATCCTAATAAAAAAAAATTAATATATTAGGTATCATAGAAATGTGAGCTCACCAGAAGCAAGGCTGGATAGCGAGCCGGCGGTGCTGCCGCCGCCCTCATACGCGTAGTTACGCAGATCGTCGAAGGGCGGCGCGTTGGGGTCGCTGTCCGCGCGCCGCTTGTGCTCCTCTATGAACATGCCCACGTTGGTCTCGCCCGGCACCCCCAAAGGCACCCCGACGCCCACGCCACCCCCGACCCCCACCCCCATGGGGCCACGCCCAGACCGACGCCCATCAATGGATCTAATTAAAGAAATCACAATCGAATTATTTATTGGCGGTCACCGAAAAGGAGACCGATATCGAGTGGCTTCTAAAAATTGGCCGTCAAACGACGTTAAGAGATTGTGATCGTTTTGTAAAGAGCCAATTTTTACGACTTTTTTTTACAAAATCGAGGGATATAATGGTAATTAAAAATGATGAGGGTCGGTCGTGTTTTTACAGCTTATGAATGTAAGCTTATTATAATGCATTTTGTATTAGGTACATTTGCTCTTAATTTAAACGTTAAAAAATCTTCGTCATTTTTATGGCATCATTAGTACTTAATTTACGAAGTACCTAACTAATTGCACGTTAGTGTAATACTGAATTATGTGGTCTTAAGCCCTAGTGAAGTCTTAGATTTAACACTGATTTTATGTATTCGGTACGACAGAGAAAAAAATACATTATAATAGCTTTTGCCCGTGACTTCATCCGCGTAGAATATTAACTTTGAGAAGTATTTATTTTTTTACGATACCTATTGTGCCAATAATACCTACACATAGAAACTTCTTCGGTTTACTAAAATAACCTATTTTACCAAACTATTTTATTGTCCTCATTTTTTGGTAAAACAAACATTTTGCGGGTAGCCACTCTTTAGGAGAGTAGTATTATATTAAGACGGCATTTTTACCAATCAAACGTAGGTACACATTTTTCCGATAAATATACTTATAGTAAATTTGCTTACGAATTTTCATCCCCATATTTTCAAGTAGGTCGAAATTTCAAAAGCGCCAGAACACATGTTTATTAGAGTTTCGTACCTCAAAAGGAAAAAATGGAACCCTTATAGGATCACTTTGCTATCCGTCCGTCCGTCTGTCTGTCAAGACCCTTTATCTCGGAAACGCGCGGAGGTATCGAGTTGAAATTGAAACCTCAAACTCAGACTAATAAATAGTAATTTAACAATTGAAAATTTAATATTAAGTATATAAGTAATTGAATAATAATATATTTTATCAAACGGACATTTTTGTTGCAAAATGTCCTTATAATAGATGAAACTAAACAAATGGACATAATATTAGAGTAGTAGTAGTATTTTGTTATAAATATAGTAAATCTCAATATTTGCATGACTTATAAAGTTTGAATGTATGAGACTCATAAATCATTGAACATCGTGTAATGTACTACATTTAAAGCAAATAAATAAATTTCATTTAATTTCATTTAATTTCATTTCATTTCATTTCAGACTTACAGTCCCGGAAGCTGTTAACAAATCAAACTTCTAAGTCAAAGCAGTCAAAAGCTACAATTGCCTTAACCGTAAACGATATAGGGTACTTCCGGCTGTTCTAGAAACTTGAAATTTTGTATGAAGGTAGATCTTACAGCACGATCAATAAGAGAAATCTGAAAATAATATTTTTTCATGTCTGACTGTCCTTGTCAATAAGCCATCTAAAATGACCCCATATTCTACAGGTACTGAAACCATCTTGAATATGAAATTAATACAAAGGCATGGATATCATGATCTGATTTTAGTCAGCATTTCAGTCATTTTTTAAAATGTAAATAAGTAGTTGTAGTGACATAACTACAATAGCTGGACATATAGTATCGCAAAATGTTTTGTAGATATTGATATATTCTTTAATATTGTACAACATTTTTTGAACTATCATCAATAGTTTCCACAGCGCATGTGATAAAAGATGTTTATGGCAACTTGTTTTAAATAGAAATAGAAAATCATTTATTCGTGACAAAGTACTTATAACAAAAAGATGTTAAAATTTTAAGAAAGTTGTATGGCACGAATAGTTTTATACTTTGAGTTACTTACATTATTGAAGTTTTCTGGTAATAAATATAGCCTATGGCACTTTGGAATAATTTAGCATTGTAATAGTGAAAGAATTTTTAAAATCGGTCGAGTAGTTTTTGAAATAATTCGTAACAAACATCCAAAAATGAAAAGCTTTCCTCTTAAAAAAATAGCCTATGGCACTTTGGAATAATTTAGCATTCTAATAGTGAAAGATTTGTTTAAATCGGTCCAGTAGTTTTTGAGTTAATTCGTAACAAACATCTAAAAATCCAAAGCTTTCCTCTTTATAATATTAGTATATATATTAGTATAAATATATTAGTATACTCGTAAAATAAAGTATGGACCTAAATAAATGAAAAGTGAAAATCTTTTGTTCCTTATGTTCCTTCTTATAACGACTTCAGAAAAATAGATAAGGTTTCGTCATATCGAAGCAATACTAAAATAATATTGGAAAAAGCTAATCAATATTAATGGTGAATACCTACCTTAATAAGATTCCAGAAAACCCAAAATAATAAATCTCATAATAGATTTTTCACTTATCATGCTCTAAAAGTAGGTCAATATAGCCTTACGAGGCGGGAGTAAAGTGAGCACTTTAGTCCCTAGGGAGTAAAAGTAATAATTTTTAATTTACTTCGAATGACTATTAGATAAACTCAAACAGCCAGTACTCGCACAAAATAAGATTGTGTGTGGACAATTTTCATGCCGAAAATGTTACGTTCTTAGTCTACGTGGTCTTAGTTCTATGCTTTTACCGCATATAAGGTGGCGCCATTCTATTTTTTCCAGTTTGTGTATGGACCATTCCCCCGATGCGATTTTGTATATCTGTGTCGGGTTGGAAAAAAATACTTACTTACCGCGAAAACTTTGAAATTGTTGTAGAAACGATTAAAATAAATTAATTATTCTCACGATGTCGTCAAGTGATAGTGAAAATTATGATGTCGAGCAAAGAGCAAAAGACATAATTGATACCTAATCTTTTGCCGTCGAAATCAAGAAAGATTTATTTTAATTTTATTACTAAATCTTAATGTACCAAAGTGACTATTTTTTTCTCGCAATCGAAGTGAAAAATAGAGTTTTCCCCTCGAGACTAAGTCAATATAAACCCTTGGATAAATAGACACCTCGCTAAAGCTCGGGTGGCTAAACACCTCGGGTATATATTGGTTTATTTTAGTCCCTCGATAAAAAATATACTATTTCATCACACTTGCTCGTAAACAGTGTCGAAACATGCAGGCTACCTTGCTTGCAACCCCCCAAATAAAACCCTCGACCTTAAAATGTGCTAGTCATGAAACCCGTGGTCGGTAAATAAGTCAGTGCCCGTACTAATTATGTTGTCATGAAGCCCAAGGTCGGTAATGAGTGCATAACGGACGTCAGATGACGACCGTGGAAAAAGCGTTTAGCAGCCCTCGAGATTCACTTTCGCCTTTATACAGAGGTTTTATTTGGACTCGATAGGCGTCTCAGTTGTGTGGGGTCCGATAAATTCGCAAGAATGGACATCTATTTTAATGGGTGTAGTAAAGTAGTAAAGCAACTCACAGGGTAGTTTGGTCGGCGCGTGATCGGGTAGCGGGCCGCCTATCGGTATTTGGAGAGGCGTGATGTCGAAGGCGGTCATGTCGTCTTCGCCGCCGCCCTCGTCGTCGTAGTTTATGATGTTCTCTCGCACGTCGTCGTCCGGTCCCGGGTATTTGATGTGCGCCTCTCGTCGCCGGTTGTACACCACAAACACCAGCACCAGAACTAGAGCATCGAAAACAATATTACTGTAGCATAATAGGGAATATGCAAGCATTTTTAATTGTTCAAATATATGTTATTGATTGACAAAACGAATAAGTTTTTTGCTGACTATACTTTTTGTTGATCGTGCTTGCATTGTCATTAAACCTACAACACATATTTTAGTATACCAAATTTCTCGTCTTTTTAACTGACACTGGATTTGGATAAAAACAAGCAAGATTTGAAACAAACACCAAACAAATATAAAATTGTAAATTGCTGCGTGTTATTTGTTTCGAGATCTTGGACAAATACCTATAAGTAACTTTTTTTTTCTAAAATAGCGTTAAATGCACAGTAATTTTAATAGTTTCATAAAGTAATATGTATACGATAGTTGATTGACGCTTCGTGAGTCGTAAATAGATTCTGAGTTTACCCGGTGTGTAAGTTATAAATCATTATTTACTATACATCTGTACAAAAATGTATTCAGTATTGTACAGTCGGCCAAGTAAGTATTATAAAAAAATTACTTGTAAGGGAAAATACTGTTAAACTGACATTCAAACTTAGGGTGGAAAAAATATTTTGGTGAAATAAATTTATCACTAGACAGTACTGAACAGACACGTATCTGTAGAGAAGCAAATTATGTTTCTGATTACATTAGTACCTCGTGCTAAGAAAACGGGGCAGTTTATTTCAAGGTACATAAAGAAGGTTTTCTCTTTATGTTCTTAATTTTGTACAGACAAGATAAAAGTTGCTAAAAACCTGGCCTTTACAAAGCGTAAATAGGTACTCATTGCAGTATCATTTCATCCTAAATATTATTATAAAGAGTGCGGAATAGGAATGCTAAGTAGCTAGAATGTAATTTGCATCTCCCTAGTCTACTAACAGGATAAAATCGAAGGAGAATAACCATTTCATGTAACATTTACACACTTTGTGGATTTACTGTCATTGAGTACAAATGGAAAACAGACTACTTAAAATTATCCGTCTTATCAGAAAAAAATGCCAATTTAAAATACGTTGACAAGGGAAACTGTCTATCCTGAATATGGTCAAAAATGTAATCTTGTCCCATGGTAAAATTAATTGAGATATGTCGTAAGAAATAATGACTATTTGTATTTACGTAGACTCAGAAAAATTACCATTTGTAAATTTATACGAGTAGGTATGTCCCGCCTGGAGTAAAGTTTGGTCTTCATTCAGATTAGAGGTACATTCATTCATTTATTGCATATATAATTTTGTTCCAAATTATAATAGGCACAGTTCAATTCGGGCCTAATTAATATACCTACAGCAAAAATAAATTTAGTTCTAAATATTTTTCACGACACTGCTCGAAAATGTAGCCATAGATAACCTAAATCCAGTACCCAAAACTGCCTATATATGTAAATTTAACAGCCGACTCATTTATGGCTCACAAACACGACAACAATGTAACACATTACGGTAACAGGTCGTATCAATATATGTATTCATAATACGATACCACTTTTTAGAATATAATTTCTAAATTTCATTCTAAAACTCAAGGTTTGCCAACGGACAATGGAGCGAAGCATTCTTGGTGTCCGAAGAACGGACCGGATAAAAAACATTGAGCTGCGTTCAAAGACTCAAATTGCTGACGTGGGCGTGATGATGGCCAAGTTGAAGTGGGACTGGGCTGGACATGTCTGTCGGGATACCGTAATGGAGGCAGACCGAAGAGGAGATGGAGGGACGAACTTAGATGCCTATAATGTGGGATGGCGGGAGCTCGCCTTTGATAGGCAGGAGTGGAGTAAGAGAGGAGAGGACTTTTCCCAGCAATGGGACACAAAAAATAGCAAAAAAAAACCCGGCATGCTGAAACGACATTCGGACCAATCAAAAGTAATCGTCTGCTGCATGTGAAATTAAATTGACCAATGAGAATGAGTCGTTCATGACTTTTATGTGGTGATTTTTTTTAAACGCATATATGCACAAAATGCTTTAATCTTTTTAAGTATGAAAAAACGCCACGGCATCGCAGCAGGTCGGACAAAGGTCGGACATGACGAGGATGACGTTTTGATTTTTTAAATATATGGTTGGGTACTACTGCCACTAAGAACAGACTCGTTTAAAAATACTTATGTCATAAAAAAAACTAAAATCGGCGGAAGGGGTGACACTATTTACCGGCCAGGATAATACGACCCGATTATTTACACGCCCAAACAAACTCGTGTTAAACTGATATGAGTTTCTATGGACGTGTACAAGAAAAATAGGGTCGGTATTTCCATGTCGGTATCATTATCCGGGCCAGTAAAGAGTGTCACGCGGCAGAACAACGCAATCATTGGATTGTTATTGTTTGTTTGTGGTAAATATTTTTTATATTTCCTCGCAGTGATCGTGAAAAGCACAATGTTTAGTCTCGCCCAAAAGTGTAATAGTTAGGCCTTCAATCGAACTCGTTCAGCTATTGCTTATTTTCTAGCTTCTACAACAATTTACTATTTCAGCACAATTAAGTTTTGACCAAATTCACTTTAGACGGTATTAATTTTAAACCGATTTTTTTTTAATATCATGGGACAC
>NC_133474.1:13355933-13502978 GCF_025370935.1 Choristoneura fumiferana | reverse complement strand
TATATAACTAGAATAATGGTGACCATACATTTGAGATGCTGCACAATGCTATAAAAGATTTAATAAAAAGTAACACCACTTTAAGACGAAAGTGGCTAATCCCCAAAGCAAGACTGGATTAACAGGGACATCATAAGAAACATAAATAAAGAAACGAGCTATGGCACAATTAAAGAAAAACCCACAGAGAGATGACCTTGTATTGAAGTTTAAGAAACAGAGAAACAAACTACTATCATGATGAACAAGACTAAAAACAAATACTATCAGAATTCTTTTGAAAAGTGTAAAAACGATCCTAAAACTATGTGGAAACTATAAACTCTTTATCTAATAACACAGAAAGGTCAAGCTGTACCCCCTCAAAACTATTAACAGTTACCGGCATAATTACAAATGAACAGGAAATATGCGAACATTTTAATCATTTCTTTGCAACAATTGGTTCTGAATTAGCCAACAAAATACCATCTAAGTATCATAATAGCACTAATGCAGCTACAAACCTAATGTCACAAAAGCGGCTGTAATGGTAATGCTTTAACAATGTTGTCATCAATGTAGCGAAGTCGAAGTGCTGAAAATAATAGTGATCTTGATCCACACTGTAGTTCGGGCATAGATAATATCACAACCAAATCTATAAAGTGTTTAAAGCATTATTTTGTACCAAAACTAACGGCTGTATTAATGACTGTCTTGCTAAGGGTTCATTCCCAGATTCACTGAAAATAGCTAAGGTAACACCAATTTTTAAGTCGGGTAGTAAAATGGACGTTGAAAACTATAGGCCAATCTCAGTGCTGCAATCATTTCTAAGATATTTGAAAAAATAATGTACAAACGTTTAAGCGATTATCTAACAGAAATCAAATTCCTTTCTAACAAACAATACGGATTTCGCTCTAAATCAGGCACACTCTCTGCAACAATTGACTTAGTAACTAAATCAAGGCAAATATGGATGCCAAAAAATTGCTCTTGGAATCTTCATTGATCTTAAAAAGGCATTTGACACAGTAAGTCATTCGCTGCTGTTGGAAAAGCTCGGGGGCGTAGGTATCACAGACAATGCATACAAAATGTTTGAATCATACTTGCACAATCGCTTTCAAATTGTAAAAATTGGTAATGTCCAAAGTTCCCCTCAACTTATTACTTGTGGCGTGCCCCAAGGCTCGATTATTGGCGCTTTATGTTTTTTGATTTATGTTAATGGTATTTGCCAAGTACCCCTACATGGCGAGATAAGCCTGTACGCTGATGATACATGTGTGTTTTACTTCGGACACTCTGTGGATCAGGTACAAACAATGGCACAGGAAGATCTTCATACTCTCCACGACTGGTTTCAACACAACCTACTTACTATCAATATCGCAAAAACAAGCTACGTAATATTTAAATCAAAAAAAAAGAAAATAAACGATGTCATTCCACTTACTATTAACAATATACAAATTAAAAGATCTACAGAGGAAAAATATCTCGGATTAACATTAGACAGTGAACTCACGTGGAAATCACATATAAATAAAATCCGCTCTAAACTCATATCGTTGCGGGGCTGTCTGTTTAACTCTGTGAACTGTTACCCTCGCCAAGTGCGATATACTATTACAAACTCACTGGTAAAATCTCATCTGAACTACCTCATAGAGATATGGGTAGTGCTACTAAAACTGCATTGAAAGATTTACAAATTTCACAGAATAAAATAATGAGAACACTCTTTGGCTATGACTCTCACACATCCAGTCGTAAAATCTATGCGGAAACAAAAATGTTTAATATTAATCAACTCTATTTTTATAACACTTGTATACTAGTTAGAAAAATATTAGGTAAAAAAATCCACACCGAACTAATCTCAAAACTAAAGTCGAACATGGCCTCCGTCCTCTACGAAGCGCTAACAACCTGTCTCTTAAATCGGCACGAACAAAGTTTGGCAAAAGAAATATAAATTATGAGGGGGCACAGTTTTACAATAAATTACCTAAATCTATCAAAGAGAGTGAAAGTTTTAATATTTACAAACGTAACTTAGCGAAATATGTTATTGAAAATATCTAAATCCGGACCTGGGAATATTTAATATTGTCATGTATACGGTAGACAGGTGGTTTTACTAAAAATTAAATTTACTTAAATCTAATTAAACTAAGACTCATAAGGCATTGTTATATTTGTTCGAAGTCAAAACTAATCAATTCAATTCAATTCTTAGAAGTATAGCTCCATCGATACTATCGATGATTCGGCCAATGTCGAGGTTGGAAAAGACACTATCGGTTAGCCTAACTAATCCATTATGCTGTGTAACAACAAGTTACTTGTACCTACTTTGTATTGAGCGCTGCAATTGTCTCGTGTGAATTTAACTTTTACCCACATGGCGTTCAAAAAGTGTCTTCCTGTGTGCCTATGTAATCGTTAATAAACTCTAAATGTTAAATAATTGTTAGTTGATGAGCTAAAAGAATTTCTTTGCTCACCCGCGACCTTATGTAGCTGAGTTTGTGCAGGATATGCAATAAATGAATTGCTAGTTGTTGTAGTAAAGTTGCGCGACTGGTTTGCTAATTGTAAGTACAAAACAATATTAAATGTATAGAATTAAGTTTTAAAAGTTGCATGTTAGTTTAACTTGGTGTATTTTTCGGTGCTCGCGTGAAACTGTATGTTTAAGCATTTTCTCAATAAGTGAAATGTAAATTTCTTTGAGAAATAAGTTCTTAACCATATATCCGCATGTTTGCTGCCAATAATTGTTACTAAATCTAAGAAAACTAATGTATAAATTCTCGTTGATAAATTCATCTAGCTCGAATTCAGTTTCTAATATAAAGTTAAATGGTCAAACTATTGAATTTGAAAATACAAGTATTTTTTAGGAATAACGCTCGATTCTAAACTACAGTGGGGACCTCACGTCACAGCAATCGCGGGTAGAATTGAGCTCTGCTGCTTTTGCAGTTTGGAAAATACGGCAGCTAACCGATGTGCGGCGACGGCAGGTGTATTTGGCTTACTTTAATAGCATTATTTCGTACGCCTTATTTTATGGGGATCTGCTGCAGACATTGAGTCAATTTTTATCTTACAAAAGAGAGCAATAGAGCATTTATAATTTGAAGAAGACGCGTGAATCTTTAAGATCTTTTTTTAAGGAAAGATATCCTAACCCTGCCGTCGCTTTATGTTTTGAATAATCATGTATGTTAGGAAGAACATATGTGATTTTCCCACTAACGTCGATAAGCCAAAGGCTACTAGAAACAGGGAGCTTAAAGTTCCATCTTACAGACTGGCTAAAACCAAAAAGTCTTTTCTGGGAAATTGCATACGTTTTTATAATAAATCCAAAAAATATTATAAATGAAACGGATACAAAATTCCAGATCTATTGTCAAGAAGACTTAATATCAAAGGCGTATTATAAAGTTAATGATTATATCATGGACAGGGATATTTGGAAATAATTCGATCCGCATTAGCGATCCCTTCAAATAGCGAACCTACTGTGTTTCAAAATAAAGTTTGTTAAATATTTGTGATGTATAATATCATTTATAATATTGTAAATCTGTTTAAAAAAAAAAAAATATACCTCGTTGAGTTTCTTGCCGGATTCTTCTCAGCAGAGGTTTTTTCCGAACCGGTGGTAAGATTTTTGACATTCATAAGTGCTTGTTAAGCCTAAATGAATAAAGATTTTTTGACTTTTGACTTTGATTTGAATATTATAAATGCGAAGGTTTGTAAGTCTGTCTGTTTGTTTTTTTCACGCCTAAACCGCTTAACCGATTTAGATAAAATCCGGTATACAGATAGATTGAGTCCAGGAGAAAGACTTAGGATAGTTTTAACCCGAAAATTCGCTTAGTTTCCGGATAGCGTTAAAGTAATTCTACGCGGACGGAATCGCGGGCAACAGCTAGTGGGTAGGTAAAATTTGGTTGGGTTAAACCGTCAACTTTTTTTTCTATAAATATCTAACAACTTAATTACTGGCATTGCAACATGAAATCTCATCTGATTACAATTTTATATGTCCTGTGTCTAGCCCTTTGCCATATGCTGTGCCTATTTAATTTATTTTTAACTACAACTACCTATCGTTACATTTAAATTAATTAATTCATTCATCTCTTCGAATTGTTAACGTTCGTAGACATGCTTACGCACATAAATGAATACTAAATAAATACTAAAATATCCATACTTCCATACTATACTATATTATTATAAATGCGAAAGTATGTTTGTATGTTTGTGTGTTTGTGTGTCTGTCCGTCTTTCACGCCGTAACGGAGCGTCGGATCGACGTGATTTTTGGCACAGAGATAGTTTATGCGCCCGAGAGTGACATAGGCTACTTTTTATCTCGAAAAAAATCTTCCCGAGGAACAGCGCGCGATAACCGTATTCGGTTAATGCGTGGCGTGGTATTCCACGCGGGCGGAGCCGCGGGCAAAAGCTAGTTTATTATATTAATGTTGAAGTTTAAAAGTTGTTAAAGCGTTGCCGTAAGCTAAATCTACGATATTGCCCATTGCAAGTATCATTTAAATCAAAATCAAAGTTCTTACTTATATATAGATACTTTATACAGGTTATGAGTATATACAGGTATAGTCACTGCCTAATTACTATTTGTTACACTACAAGTCTGACTAATCAACACTCGGAAACTCAAGCTTACCTACACTTAATTGCCATAGTTAATTCATCCAGGCATTGCTTTAAGCCTCAAATTAAGGTAAAACAATCTGGCTTGACATCCAATCCTACGTTGTTAAGTTCTCAAATTTCTATATAACGTAACTATGTCAGGTTGTATTAGCTTTGCGAGTCTCATGGGGTCTCTTACATTTGCGAGATAAAGTAAGAATACTGTGGGGAACTTTATCATATTTATGGATATTTTTCGTAAGGATATAGATATTCTTCGTAAATTTAGTCTTAAGAATCTGTGTTAATAAAAAAATACTCAAGGATTTTTGGTAATATCGGTAGTATTATATCTACAGTGTGCTAGAAAATCAGATGCGGATATTTTGAGGATCGATTATTTGCTTCGTTGTTAAGTAGTTTCAATTGAATTAAATAAAAAAAAATACAGTTAATGTTCATGCAAGGATGATTATTTTTGGACGGAATGGTATTTTTGTATGAAACAAAAAAAATATTACCACATAATACTTAAATAACTTATGATAACTGATTCTTAGGTTATTTATTACATACCCTGAAAATATCCGCCCGCACCTAATTTTCTAGCACCTTATGCCTTGTAATTTAACTAACAAATTTTTCGACTATAATTTTTGCTCATTTTATACCGATACGAGAACAAGAAGTTGAGACGCTTCTTTTTTCCGTGTGTTCTAGCACAAACTTACTAACAATGGTTTTATGCACTTACTATCTCAGAAGAAGGTAATACTTACTCGAATCTAGCGCTTACTGAGATCACAGATAAACGCAGTCACAGATGAGGGTAGACAGCGCAGCAAGTGGCCTGTACCACTACCATGAGTTTACAGTGACTGTACTCGATAGCGACGGCGTAAAGTATTTGTATGGAGAAATGTACAGCGCCTCTACAAATAATTTACGCCGTCGCTATCGAGAACGGTCACTCATGGTAGTGGTACTGAGACATATCTGTCGTTCCATCTATCTGATTAATCAACTGTCAATCTAAATCATGCCTCATCATCATCAATAATCTTGACCTGAATTCATTGGCAATCCAGGGGACTCTTATGACCCAGAGGGTTTCGTGCGTTCTATTTAAGCCTTTGGATTCCTCTTGCCGGAAGAACATTTGTCCCATCAATTAAGATAACAAGACGTACAAGTTAATCTTACAAGCAAAACGATGGAACACAACAAAGTCGCTCGACCCTTGTCCCAAAACAAAAATCAGAAGAAAAACTTCATTTAAATTGTGTGATTACATGAGATAGCATATCAATTTATCTCTACCGGTCTCAGGTGTAGGCAAGGTCCAAGGTTTTTACATTGGGGCCCGTTTTACGTATAAATACTATTCAATGGAAAAAATCAATTGTGTAAACAAAGCATTTTTTCACGATTACTCCGTAGTTACTTACATTTGAACGCCAATCCCGATCATATTCACATCTCAATGAGCTCAGCACTGTTTTTAACAATCATTTTATCATTAAATAATCGTGTAAATATGTTTATTTTATAGAATTAAATGGAAGACGAAAATCCGTTATATTTGTCAAATTGACATGATAATTTTTTCCTCACCGAAGTTGGTCTATGGTCGGTCTAGTCTCTGGAAATTTAGTGCTGTACCAACAAAATTAATTATTTGACTGAACCAACCTTACCTACGATAATTATGGCTGGCTCTGCAAATTAATTTATTCGTAGATATTAATTATTTGTGTTAAGTTACACTATTTAATGAAGGTTTATAAAGGTTTCTAATCCTATCCTACTATCCTACTAATCCTACTAATATTATAAATGTGAAAGTTTGTGAGTGAGTGAGTGAATATGTTCGTTACTTCTTCACGCTGAAACGGCTGGACGGATTTGGATGAAATTTGGCGAAAAGTTAGATAACATAGGATACTTTTTATCCCGATATTCCCATGGGATAGGGATAAAATCTTGAATAACAACCGCTCAGCTTTGTCATGAAAATTGGTATATAGATAGTTTGACATCTGGAATAAAACATAGCCTACTTTTTATTTCGATATTCCACGAGATAGGGATAAATTTCGAACTAATAACCGCTGGGCTTAGAGTCATGAAATTTTACCATGATTGTTTTTAATGTAATGTCAATGAAAACAACGATTTAATTTTCGGGAATTCCCACGGCAATTTTTAAAATCCGGTATTTCAGCTGTTGGACCTAATGATTTACGTGTGCGAAGCCGTGGGTAAACACTAGTTGGACGATAAAAGAGTATTATAGTAGAAATTATGTAGATTTCTATTTACTAGTACTTATCATATTTACTGTGGAGTCCATTGTTGGACCAAACAATCATTTTGAATCACTTCCCTGTGTCTACTCTCATTTCCCTGTCTTATGTAAATTTAAAAATGCCTCTTCTAAATTATATCGAAAATACAAACTGAGACATGGATGCACAGAAAACCAGAAAAAGAGACCAGCGCTGGGAATCGAACCTAGGTCCTCAGCAATCCGTACTGCGTACTATAACCCTACACCACCGTTGGACAGGAGTCAAGATACAAATTTCTCCTATGCACACATATCTCAGGTTGCCTTTTCTACTACGCTACTTAAGCAGCAAAAAATTCTAAATTAATCCATATTTTAACTGACCCTTTCAATTCTAAAATACTCCATCATAAACCTTGGGGAAATATACGTCAAAAAATATAAGTGGATATACATGTTTCACCATTTTAAAAATTCTACCCTTAAAGGGGTATAAAGGGAGTGTAGTTTGTATAAAAAAACGTTAGGTATATATATTTGAAGTATACCTAATTCTAAAACTTCGGAAATGCTATTAAACATTTTAAGTTAAAAGGGACATGGAAACATTGTGAATGTGAGGATAAGATGATAACTGATTCTTAGGTATTTATTACATACCCTGAAAATATCCGCACCTAAATCTAACTTATGTGTAATTTTAACAAATTTTTCGACTATAATTTTTGCTCATTTTATACCGATACAGAACAAAAAGTTTGTGCTAGAACACACGTAAAAGATTAGCACAAACTTACTAATGGTTTTATGCACTTACTATCTGAAGGTAATACTTACTCGAATCTAGCGCTTACTGAGATCACAGATAAACGCAGTCACAGATGAGGGTAGACAGCGCAGCAAGTGGCTGTACCACTACCATGATAAGTGACTCAAATAATTTACGCCGTTATCGAGAACGGTCACTCTGGTAGTGGTACTGAGACATATCTGTCGTTCCATCTATCTGATTAATCAACTGTCAATCTAAATCATGCCTCATCATCATCAATAATCTTGACCTGAATTCATTGGCAATCCAGTGACCCAGAGGGTTTCGTGCGTTCAGATTCCTCTTGCCAAGAACATTGTCCCATCAATAAGATAACAAGACGTACAAGTTAATCTTACAAGCAAAACGATCAAAGTCGCTCGACCCTTGTTCAGAAGAAAAACTTTCATTTAAATTGTGTGATTACATGAGATAGCATATCAATTTATCTCTACCGGTCTCAGGTGTAGGCAAGGTCCAAGGTTTTTACATTGGGGCCCGTTTTACGTACGTACTTATTAGGGTACGTGAGTCATCACAAACTTAAGCAACGTTAGGTCGCTATTTATTAGTCTGTACCTACCTACTTGAAAAGTTTTCATTTACCATCACGTAAAGTATGTACTACAAAAATACGCAACAGAAATGTATGTTTGTTGTATATTACTCACTTATTTTAACGGGTTAACCTTAAGCCTAGGCTAGGCTAGGTTTAGGCTTGGACCTCAAAGCCAGGGATACACTAAGGGACAAATGTCCTGCGACACGTGTAGCAGCGACGTCGGGTGAAGTGGCGCGACCTTGCCGGACTTTGCTTGACATGTCTGGCAACATCGCGCGACAGTAGATTATGTCAGGCGAAATTGACCGGCTTCGCTGGTCATGTCGCCGACACATGTGAGACATTTGTCCCCTAGTGTATCCCTGGCTTAAGGCTGCGTTTCAACCATAGATGTGCGGGGATGAGTTGCGAGGAATGTGCTTTGATGAACCAATAGAATCGCTTCATTTACCTATCCTCACTCAGAACATTACGGAGTGCAATCTCGGTATTCTGAAATCTCGAAATACCGAGATCTTGCACGAATTTTTACAGTGGATCCATCAGACGATGATGATACCTAATAACATGTCTCTATCTTCAATAGCCGCAAAAACACCTCTCTCTCTCTCAATGAAGAATTACATTTGAATTTGTAAGCCCACCGATAAGAACACTCTTTATGTGGTAACTTGTTAATTATTTGATAAACTTGTTAAACAAGAAATCAATCAATTACAATCAGGCAGGGCAGGAGTCTGCAATCAGAAGGTGATCAGTGGTGCCAACAAGCATAGAGGCAGAACGGGCCTTGACTGCTGCTGGTTATCTGGCATGAAACATCTGAAGCCAGTTGGCAGACGAAAAGCTCGATTATGTTGTATTTTGGTTTGGTGGAAACGGAGCCTAAGGGTCTAATTAAAATTTTAGATAACGCTAACCTGTACCTAACCATATAAAACGGCGAAATATCTTTTTTTATTAGGTATTTCTTAAGTACAATACAATAAAATTTTCATACTAAAAATACTTTCATCTCGCTACTCGATAGTGGCTATAAGTGGGCGTCGGATATCTACATGAGGCTTTTCAATTGCGGCTCCCCCATACCATACCATAAGCGAACGTGCTGTTTATTTGTGCCGTTTATATGTAAATTTTGTGCCGCTGAGTATATTATTAGGGCACTATGTTATATGTCATATAATATTTTCAAAGTTATATAACATGATAAAACTGTATAGAACATTAGTTACAATTTGTTATACAAAACAATTGTTTTATAACGTTATACAACACTTATAACAGCCAATGTGGGAGCACTATAACGTCTAGAAACTAAGGATTATTCACCTTCAGGCTATTCGATTTCCATTGAACACAAAGTTTTGCCCTTTGACTTGTCACAGTTATGGTTCGTCTAGTCTAGATAATAGATAAGCTGAAAACTCAAAGCGGGAGTAGGTTCGTTTGAAAATAAACTAGATCTCAAAGTTTTTCACATTTTTATTCATTCTTTTATGTAATCATCAGAGTTGTACAACTAAATAATCACAGTTGAAACAATCATAACTAGGTATCGATTATGTCTAAAATAAAATTAAGTAGGTACGCCGGCGACGGTGGCGGCGCGGCGCCTTGTACTGGCGTGCTCTGCTGTTTGTGTAGGTACGTGCTTATTGCTACTAGTAGTAGGTATTTTGGTAAAATCTTTAGAACTATACACAAAAGTTATTGGTATCCTTAGGGCCTCCGCTAAGTCGTGCTGGTGCAAGGCGTGGGCACGGCGCACTGCTTCAATAAAAAAGAGACCCGCCTCACGCAGCGTTGCTCTATTAGATGACATGAAACAAGCACGCCAACAGGGCGCCCGCGCCGTGCACCCGCGCGAATTAGCGGAAGCCCTGTATCCTTCGAACGCCAATGATTTCAAAACTGGTCGACAGCTCCTGTGTCAGAGCACAACCGAATTTTACAGATAGTGGTCTGAACGACGCAGTGCCGTAGAATTGTACTGAGGTGTGTGCATTTATTTGCTTGAGGATTAAATTCACCTTGCTGAGGCGTCTTGGGAATACAAAAGTTTGTCGTTGACGTTCAAAGGGTTTTCAACGTTCAGAAATACAGCAACGTCTAGCACGGCTGCGTCAGTTTCGTTTATCGCTTTTGTTATTTGAGATTTGGCAAGTACTCAGCTTCTGCCCACCGAACCATCGTAAGTTAGTGTTGAGGCAAAAATCTACACGGCTTACGGCACCAGATGGTGAACCTCGTTTGACGCTGTTTAACAGAAGTACAACTTTAAATATGGTAGGATTGTATGTTAAAAAAACTGTAACTAACGACTGTGGGCTAGCCGTGCTGTTACTTTACTCCTGTTGAAATCAGTACAGCGAGCGCAGCTGTTTCCCGCGTCGCATAAATTGCGACTACCAGTAGTGATAGCCGTTTGCAAGTGCACGGAGTTACTAAACTATCGACCGCAACGACACTACAGCACCCGCTCAACTGTTCAGGCTTAGTTCGAATGATTGCTAAAATCCGTAGGTTGGTAACATATTAAGCGTAATTAGTCTCCCGCCACGTTAATTTGAAGCATTAACGATGAGCGCTTGCATTAGTTGGGTACTAAGTAGGTTGGTACCTAATCAAATACAAATGCGTCTATATCAAAATTTTCTTCAGCGGCCATAATTTTCATAAATATTTCGTGAAAGACGGTGACGGTAGTAAAATGCCCGAATATTCATCGTAGGATTAAGAGTCTTAAACGCGCAATCATCTGAACTAAGCTTAATGAGGAAAATAAAAATACACAAAAGACAGAGCCTCTAGTAGGGAGGTAACGGTGCGAGCGTTGGCTCGGCGGCGCACCGTAGTCAAGTAAACTTATACCATTCCTGTTAATAAACAGTTCCAAAAGCTTATAATATAATCTTGTATAAGACTGAAATATAAAAACGGACTGAAAAAACTATCGTAATTCGTTTATTAATGTATGATTACTGGCAGTGTAATGATATTAATAAAACTTAATAAAAACATGATGCAGCTCGGATTATTAGGTAAACTATATTTTAAGTAGGTATACTTATGTGAATAATAATTAACGAGAATTGCTTTAGTATTGTTGTAGAATGATATCTAGAGGTGTTCGTATCGAGTGCAAACTATAGGGTGACCTTACAGTAAGGTATTCGTAGTCTATAATTAAATAACCGAATCTACAAAATCTTAGGCTTTCAAACGCATAATAAAATCAGTCATTTTAACACAATTCAGTATATTCTAAAATGTACACTGATCGTTATTCGATGTCGAAGTGAGACAGTCTATGGAAACATTACCCGGTAGATATATTAATTTACTATAAATTCTTAAAAATTAATTTATAAATTAGTGACTCCTAATGGTTCCCAATAACTATCTCACGTCAAAATCGTTAGAATAGAATTCTAGCACAACACTCTTAATAAGTTATTGATATTTTCCTAGGTGCGACTAAATTTATTTATGTAAATATATACGAATAAATAAAGTGCAAACACTTAACGCTACCGTCATCAGCCGCGTCCATAATGCTAAAAAATTGGCACATTCCCATTCATGCCTGCGCCAGGCCGCGGCGGCGCGTGCGCAGCGCACCGCCCGCCGGCGCACTCCCACGCTGCGGTGATCCACGCTGCGAGACTTTACAGATGTACTATCAAACCATCTGAACCTTGGTCCACTGTGGAAACTTATCACAGGAAATGCCATAGCGACATTCAAATCTCAGTAAAACTCACTATGGCGCCTACTTTGAAATCGTTCTACGGTGGGTCGGGAGCCAAATGGTTCAACTGTACCTATATACCTACTCATGAGGCCGGAGATGCATGCATGTATGTCTCAGAGCAAAGCGAGATATTTTTTCTTCTTCAGCAGGTACATACATAAACTGTATCTCCAGTCTTAGTGTGGGTATATCCGTAACATATTTAAACGCATCGTGGTATCACTTTCACACACATGCACACGCATACCCACGCTCGCACGCACGCACACAACCATCACAAGTCTATATGCAGCCACACATGCACGCAACGGAAAACTCTTCACGAGCCATGACTATTATTTATTCGTTACCTACTATTTCCAGATAACCTATCTTTCTAATACTACACGGAGACGTTAGGAAAGGAACACCATAGTTACTGTACAGTTTATTTTTTTTCTTAAAACTATAGTAGAATTAGAATTACTTCCATATTTGCTAAGATATTCAGGGGTAGTTGCGTAACATTATATTTATGTACATCCCCTCGTGAATATTCCACTGTCAAATGAGCATTATAAACTCAACGGTCCGAATGGACACTTTCATCTAATTCAATCACTATTATAAAATATAACATATTCTTTTATTATTCAAGTGATGTAATGCGGAAGGGCCATATTATTAAGTGTATCACGTAAAGCTGTGGACTTACAAAATACTCGTATAAATTATTCACATGTATATAGCACACTATCTACAAACACCCACGACCCGGGTTCACGCCTGGCCCTCCCGCACAAATCCGCTTACCGCAATAACTTTCAATAAAATACTGACTCATAGTATGGCTAACTCGAATAAAACTTATGTATCAAATATTTGGTGAAGATACGTTTACATATTTTATAAAAAATGTCGCAATTAAATATCTAAAACGAGTACTTAAGTTACGTTGACTACAAATAAAGTTGTATAAAATTGATAAGAATAATTAAGTCCGAGCGAGTGATTGCAGATTAGTACCCGCACTATATTTACAAGTTGCGACGCTGGGGTTCCCGGAGTCGCCGGGGTCGCGAGTGCGGCGCGCGGGATGACTGCCGCGGCTCAGTGGGGGGTAGTGGGAGACAATTGACTAATGTGGCGGGCAGGAGTGGCCGCCTACAGCTGCTCGTCCATGTCCGGGCCGTACATGTCGGCGAGCTTGTCGAAGCGCGGGCCCCACGCGCCCAGGTAGTCGTACTCGTGCGTATCGTCGTCGGTGCCTGCTGGACACATTCACAATCACTAATTGCCAGGCACAGCTTAATCGAGAGCCGAGGTAAACATGAGACGCGCGGAGATCATATATTTTACTACCCCACCTTTTTATACCTAGATACCTGAGCTCTCAATCAGGTGGTCGTCACTATGCCTGCACAGGTACACCATTTAGAATTCGCTTTATGCTCATTTGTAATAAGCGATCAGTGATCTAGTGTCACCAAAATGAACGATATTTTCATACAAAACATGAACGAACTAAAAGAATTTCCTTGCTCACCCGCGACCTTACGATAGCTAAGCTTATGCATAATATGCGTGTTCATGCATAAGCTTAGCTATCGTAAGGTCGCGGGTGAGCAAGGAAATTCTTTTAGTTTATTGATATGGCCCTCCGCAAAGTAACGCCTGATTCAATAAATTACAAAACACGAATTATGATACTGACACGACACGGATCGCGCGAAATAATCAAGATACAGAACTTTAGCGCAGCACAAAAGCTTGTGCTGTAAGATGATTCACGTTTCCAAAACCATTCTGTCTTCAGATTTACCCAACTACTAACCACATCTGTATGAACCATGTTAGCGTAGCGGTGTAGACGATCTCTAGCATGTACAATTCTCTCACACTCGCGAATACTAATTGACATATTTCGGTGTAGTTTAGTGTGTGATACTTGTACATGTCAAACTACAATTTCCGGGGTTATAAACTTGTAACTCCGTGCAATGGGAAACAGACGAAGCCAACTGTTCACGGTTCGTATGCACGACCATTCAAGACAGACTAACTACTTCTGACACTTCTGTAATACGTTGGGTGGACGAAATTGCAGGCACCAACGTAATTGATGATGAATGGTCTGTCAAATATTTGGTATAGAGCATATGAAAACGTTTACAAGCACTAACGATATAATGTGCTTATGCACTCGATTCTACTTTAAGTCAACTTAATTATCCTCAAAGTGTGAGACTAGACAGTCATTGATCGCTTCAACTAATTTAACATGACAAGTCTTATACAACGGTTAACATTAGCAATTGCTCATGAGTAATAATATCAATTAACGAGTGAATATTAGCGTTTACGTAGATACCTACATATCGGACTTATTAAAATTGTTAATTAATACGATTCTACTACGACGAAGAGATTGACATAACAGAAATTGACAAAGCTTCTCAATACGAAACGACAAGAAATATTTCTAAAAAATCTGCGTTTTTTTTATTAGTATGGGGGTTTTTAAGAGTATAAATTTTATTTCCATAGCGGTCGTGTTACAGAGCTATCACTTAACACTTATCAAATCAAGTCAAATTTACTAACTATCAGGATGCTGTTTTGCAATAGTGTGTTAACCATGATTAATTCTGCAAAACAATGACAACTCTTAGAAAAGAATTTTTACAGTTGACATTGTATTGCAAAATGACAGTGAGTTGACTCAGTATTTCAAAACAGCATCCTAATAAAAAAACACAATTATATATTAGGTATCATAGAAATGTGAGCTCACCAGAAGCAAGGCTGGATAGCGAGCCGGCGGTGCTGCCGCCGCCCTCATACGCGTAGTTACGCAGATCGTCGAAGGGCGGCGCGTTGGGGTCGCTGTCCGCGCGCCGCTTGTGCTCCTCTATGAACATGCCCACGTTGGTCTCGCCCGGCACCCCCAAAGGCACCCCGACGCCCACGCCACCCCCGACCCCCACCCCCATGGGGCCCACGCCCAGACCGACGCCCATCAATGGATCTAATTAAAGAAATCACAATCGAATTATTTATTGGCGGTCACCGAAAAGGAGACCGATATCGAGTGGCTTCTAAAAATTGGCCGTCAAACGACGTTAAGAGATTGTGATCGTTTTGTAAAGAGCCAATTTTTACGACTTTTTTTTACAAAATCGAGGGATATAATGGTAATTAAAAATGATGAGGGTCGGTCGTGTTTTTACAGCTTATGAATGTAAGCTTATTATAATGCATTTTGTATTAGGTACATTTGCTCTTAATTTAAACGTTAAAAAATCTTCGTCATTTTTATGGCATCATTAGTACTTAATTTACGAAGTACCTAACTAATTGCACGTTAGTGTAATACTGAATTATGTGGTCTTAAGCCCTAGTGAAGTCTTAGATTTACCACTGATTTTATGTATTCGGTATGACAGAGAAAAAAAACACATTATAATAGCTTTTGCCCGTGACTTCGTCCGCGTAGAATATTAACTTTGAGAAGTATTTATTTTTTTACGATACCTATTGTGCCAATAATACCTACACATAGAAACTTCTTCGGTTTACTAAAAATAACCTATTTTACCAAACTATTTTATTGTCCTCATTTTTTGGTAAAACAAACATTTTGCGGGTAGCCACTCTTTAGGAGAGTAGTATTATATTAAGACGGCATTTTTACCAATCAAACGTAGGTACACATTTTTCCGATAAATATACTTATAGTAAATTTGCTTACGAATTTTCATCCCCATATTTTCAAGTAGGTCGAAATTTCAAAAGCGCCAGAACACATGTTTATTAGAGTTTCGTACCTCAAAAGGAAAAAATGGAACCCTTATAGGATCACTTTGCTATCCGTCCGTCCGTCTGTCTGTCAAGACCCTTTATCTCGGCAACGCGCGGAGGTATCGAGTTGAAATTGAAACCTCAAACTCAGACTTAACTCAAACGACGTTGCAAAATGTCCGAAACTAAACAAATGACAAATCTCAATATTTGCATGACGAGACTCATAAATCATTGAACATCGTGTAATGTACTACATTTAAAGCATTTCAGACTTACAGTCCCGGAAGCTGTTAACAAATCAAACTTCTAAGTCAAAGCAGTCAAAAGCTACAATTGCCTTAACCGTAAAAGATATAGGGTACTTCCGGCTGTTCTAGAAACTTGAAATTTTGTATGAAGGTAGATCTTACAGCACGATCAATAAGAGAAATCTGAAAATAATATTTTTTCATGTCTGACTGTCCTTGTCAATAAGCCATCTAAAATGACCCCATATTCTACAGGTACTGAAACCATCTTGAATATGAAATTAATACAAAGGCATGGATATCATGGTCTGATTTTAGTCAGCATTTCAGTCATTTTTTAAAATGTAAAAAAGTAGTTGTAGTGACATAACTACAATAGCTGGACATATAGTATCGCAAAATGTTTTGTAGATATTGATATATTCTTTAATATTGTACAACATTTTTTGAACTATCATCAATAGTTTCCACAGCGCATGTGATAAAAGATGTTTATGGCAACTTGTTTTAAATAGAAATAGAAAATCATTTATTCGTGACAAAGTACTTATAACAAAAAGATGTTAAAATTTTAAGAAAGTTGTATGGCACGAATAGTTTTATACTTTGAGTTACTTACATTATTGAAGTTTTCTGGTAATAAATATAGCCTATGGCACTTTGGAATAATTTAGCATTGAAGTAATTTAGCATTGTACATAATGAAAGAGCCTATTTTTAAAGCATTCGATTTGTTTAAATCGAGTAGTTTTTGAGTTAATTCGTAACAAACATCCAAAAATGAAAAGCTTTCCTCTTAAAAAAATAGCCTATGGCACTTTGGAATAATTTAGCATTCTAATAGTGAAAGATTTGTTTAAATCGGTCCAGTAGTTTTTGAGTTAATTCGTAACAAACATCTAAAAATCCAAAGCTTTCCTCTTTATAATATTAGTATATATATTAGTATAAATATATTAGTATACTCGTAAAATAAAGTATGGACCTAAATAAATAAAAAGTGAAAATCTTTTGTTCCTTATGTTCCTTCTTATAACGACTTCAGAAAAATAGATAAGGTTTCGTCATATCGAAGCAATACTAAAATAATATTGGAAAAAGCTAATCAATATTAATGGTGAATACCTACCTTAATAAGATTCCAGAAAACCCAAAATAATAAATCTCATAATAGATTTTTCACTTATCATGCTCTAAAAGTAGGTCAATATAGCCTTACGAGGCGGGAGTAAAGTGAGTACTTTAGTCCCTAGGGAGTAAAAGTAATAATTTTTAATTTACTTCGAATGACTATTAGATAAACTCAAACAGCCAGTACTCGCACAAAATAAGATTGTGTGTGGACAATTTTCATGCCGAAAATGTTACGTTCTTAGTCTACGTGGTCTTAGTTCTATGCTTTTACCGCATATAAGGTGGCGCCATTCTATTTTTTCCAGTTTGTGTATGGACCATTTCCCCGATGCGATTTTGTATATCTGTGTCGGGTTGAAAAAAATACTTACTTACCGCGAAAACTTTGAAATTGTTGTAGAAACGATTAAAATAAATTAATTATTCTCACGATGTCGTCAAGTGATAGTGAAAATTATGATGTCGAGCAAAGAGCAAAAGACATAATTGATACCTAATCTTTTGCCGTCGAAATCAAGAAAGATTTATTTTAATTTTATTACTAAATCTTATTGTACTAAAGTGACTATTTTTTTCTCGCAATCGAAGTGAAAAATAGAGTTTTCCCCTCGAGACTAAGTCAATATAAACCCTTGGATAAATAGACACCTCGCTAAAGCTCGGGTGGCTAAACACCTCGGGTATATATTGGTTTATTTTAGTCCCTCGATAAAAAATATACTATTTCATCACACTTGCTCGTAAACAGTGTCGAAACATGCAGGCTACCTTGCTTGCAACCCCCCAAATAAAACCCTCGACCTTAAAATGTGCTAGTCATGAAACCCGTGGTCGGTAAATGAGTCAGTGCCCGTACTAATTATGTTGTCATGAAGCCCAAGGTCGGTAAATGAGTGCAATGTGATACTGCATGGCGTGCAGGAGCGCGGCGCGCCCACGTCGGGCACATGCTTGGGGGCGCGGAGGCTGGCGTTGCCATGAGCGTAGTCAGCGGTATCGATAATTTTTGAAATTAGTTTTTATTTTATAAATATACAATTTTACTCGCAAATGTAATGAAAAACATTGTATGTCGCACGGGCGGTACTAGAATTACGAACGAGACGAGAGTCTATTAGAAGCCCGAAGTCGAAGACCGCCCTTAAGACACAAAGTACTGTTACTCTAAATAAAGACGCACTTATAATAGAAAATGAAAGGCTGTGCAGAAACGCACACCATTTTTATAAATTAAGGTCGGGTATATAAGTGTAGGTTTTTACTTTTCCGACCAGTAAAGTACTCATCGACGGCGTGGGCTTTTGTGACGTACATTTTGCTCATAGGCCGTAACGCGCATAACGGACCGTCAGATGACGACCGTGGAAAAAGCGTTAGCAGCCCTCGAGATTCACTTTCGCCTTTTATACAAAGGTTGTTTATTTGGACTCGATAGGCGTCTCAGTTGTGTGGGGTCCGATAAATTCGCAAGAATGGGACATCTATTTTAATGGGTGTAGTAAAGTAGTAAAGCAACTCACAGGGTAGTTTGGTCGGCGCGTGATCGGGTAGCGGGCCGCCTATCGGTATTTGGAGAGGCGTGATGTCGAAGGCGGTCATGTCGTCTTCGCCGCCGCCCTCGTCGTCGTAGTTTATGATGTTCTCTCGCACGTCGTCGTCTGGTCCCGGGTATTTGATGTGCGCCTCCCGTCGCCGGTTGTACACCACAAACACCAGCACCAGAACTAGAGCATCGAAAACAATATTACTGTAGCATAATAGGGAATATGCAAGCATTTTTAATTGTTCAAATATATGTTATTGATTGACAAAACGAATAAGTTTTTTGCTGACTATACTTTTTGTTGATCGTGCTTGCATTGTCATTAAACCTACAACACATATTTTTGTATACCAAATTTCTCGTCTTTTTGACTGACACTGGATTTGGATAAAAACAAGCAAGATTTGAAACAAACACCAAACAAATATAAAGGCTTGTAAATTGCTGCGTGTTATTTGTTTCGAGATCTTGGACAAATACCTATAAGTAACTTTTTTTTTCTAAAATAGCGTTAAATGCACAGTAATTTTAATAAAGTTTCATAAAGTAATATGTATACGATAGTTGATTGACGCTTCGTGAGTCGTAAATAGTTTCTGAGTTTACCCGGTGTGTAAGTTATAAATCATTATTTACTACATCTGTACAAAAATGTATTCAGTATTGTACAGTCGGCCAAGTAAGTATTATAAAAAAATTACTCGTAAGGGAAAATACTGTTAAACTGACATTCAAACTTAGGGTGGAAAAAATATTTTGGTGAAATAAAATGTATCACTAGACAGTACTGAACAGACACGTATCTGTAGAGAAGCAAATTATGTTTCTGATTACATTAGTACCTCGTGCTAAGAAAACGGGGCAGTTTATTTCAAGGTACATAAAGAAGGTTTTCTCTTTATGTTCTTAATTTTGTACAGACAAGATAAAAGTTGCTAAAAACCTGGCCTTTACAAAGCGTAAATAGGTACTCATTGCAGTATCATTTCATCCTAAATATTATTATAAAAGAGTGCGGAATAGGAATGCTAAGTAGCTAGAATGTAATTTGCATCTCCCTAGTCTACTAACAGGATAAAATCGAAGGAGAATAACCATTTCATGTAACATTTACACACTTTGTGGATTTACTGTCATTGAGTACAAATGGAAAACAGACTACTTAAAATTATCCGTCTTATCAGAAAAAAATGCCAATTTGAAATACGTTGACAAGGGAAACTGTCTATCCTGAATATCGTCAAAAATGTAAACTTGTCCCATGGTAAAATTAATTGAGATATGTCGTAAGAAATAATGACTATTTGTATTTACGTAGACTCAGAAAAATTACCATTTGTAAATTTATACGAGTAGGTATGTCCCGCCTGGAGTAAAGTTTTGGTCTTCATTCAGATTAGAGGTACATTCATTCATTTATTGCATATATAATTTTGTTCCAAATTTATAATAGGCACAGTTCAATTCGGGCCTAATTAATATACCTACAGCAAAAATAAATTAAGTTCTAAATATTTTTCACGACACTGCTCGAAAATGTAGCCATAGATAACCTAAATCCAGTACCCAAAACTGCCTATATATGTAAATTTAACAGCCGACTCATTTACGGCTCACAAAACACGACAACAATGTAACACATTACGGTAACAGGTCGTATCAATATATGTATGTATTTCATAATACGATACCACTTTTTAGAATATAATTTCTAAATTTCAAAAGTCTAAACTCAAGGTTTGCCAACGGACAATGGAGCGAAGCATTCTTGGTGTCCGAAGAACGGACCGGATAAAAAACACTGAGCTGCGTTCAAAGACTCGAATTGCTGACGTGGGCGTGAAGATGGCCAAGTTGAAGTGGGACTGGGCTGGACATGTCTGTCGGGATACCGTAATAGAGGCAGACCGAAGAGGAGATGGAGGGACGAACTTAGATGCCTATAATGTGAGATGGCGGGAGCTCGCCTTTGATAGGCAGGAGTGGAGTAAGAGAGGAGAGGACTTTTCCCAGCAATGGGACACAAAAATAGGCAAAAAAAAACCCGGCATGCTGAAACGACATTCGGACCAATCAAAAGTAATCGTCTGCTGCATGTGAAATTAAATTGACCAATGAGAATGAGTCATTCATGACTTTTATGAGGTGATTTTTTTAAAACGCATATATGCACAAAATGCTTTAATTTTTTTAAGTATGAAAAAACGCCACGGCATCGCAGCAGGTCGGACAAAGGTCGGACATGACGAGGATGACGTTTTGATTTTTTAAATATATGGTTGGGTACTGCCCACTAAGAACAGACTCGTTTAAAAAATACTTATGTCATAAAAGAAAAACTAAAATCGGCGGAAGGGGTGACACTATTTACCGGCCAGGATAATACCGACCCGATTATTTACACGCCCAAACAAACTCGTGTTAAACTGATATGAGTTTCTATGGACGTGTACAAGAAAAATAGGGTCGGTATTTCCATGTCGGTATCATTATCCGGGCCAGTAAAGAGTGTCACGCGGCAGGAACAACGCAATCATTGGATTGTTATTGTTTGTTTTGTGGTAAATATTTTTTATATTTCCTCGCAGTGATCGTGAAAAGCACAATGTTTAGTCTCGCCCAAAAGTGTAATAGTTAGGCCTTCAATCGAACTCGTTCAGCTATTGCTTATTTTCTAGCTTCTACAACAATTGACTATTTCAGCACAATTAAGTTTTGACCAAATTCACTTTAGACGGTATTAATTTTGTACCGATTTTTTTTTTAATATCATGGGACACTCGACACCAATTGACCTAGTTCCAAACTAAGCAAAGCTTCTACTATGGATACTAGGCAACGGATAAACATACTTATATAGATAAATACATATCAAACATCCAAGACCCGAGAACAAACATTCGTATTATTCATACAAATATCTGCCCCAGCCGGGAATCGAACCCGGGACCTCAAACTTCGTAGTCAGGTTCTCTAACCACTTGGCCATCCGGTCGTAGTCAATTCATGTGGAAGGTTTTCTATTTGTACTGAATGACAGTAAATCACTTTGTGAAAATCATGCCCGATTGATTACTTATCACGGTTCAAAAGATATAGAAGCCCAGATAACATTACGGAAATCTCGACTGTTTTAGGATGAGCTTGTGATAAACAACCTTTACCGTGAACGTTAAGGTCATCAATAAATAAAAAGATCATTGTGTCAACATAAAGGACGTCACTACAGATATTCCAATAACAGGAAACAAATCTACTAAACAGAAAATACGGGCAATATTAATCTTCTGACAATATCCCACAACAATAAGTTCCATTATAAAGTGGGATAGTTTTACTGCTGCTTTTCGGTCGCAGCGCGGAAGACGTTCCAACTTGGAATAGACCAAAATCTCTCCATTCAGAGTATTATTGCCATTCGGGTAATAACACAAATTTCAATAGACCATACATTTTCGTGACAAACTTGAGAATAAAACCATTAAGCTTTTTGTTCTTATCTTTTGAGTGCCTCTGTATTTATGACGGCACTTTGTACTGATAATAATCGGCCATTAAGTGGTTATACCATTATTATATTGGAGCGGTGTTTAGTCATTTCAATTTCCTGCGGATATTGAATAAGGCATTATACCCGTAACATAAATTTTCCAATAATGCACTTAGGGTTACTTCATTGGCTTTCACGATAATTTTGTCTTTGGTGAAGTTTACTTTTTTAATGTTAGGCTAATTTCTTTAATTGAAAACCTGTTGTTTCCTTAAACAGCCTACAGTAAATTAAACGACATAAATCAATGAACAGACTTCACCTTCTTTTTAGTAAAAAATTAAGAAATAACACACCTTATTCTCTTAAACGTAAAATGCTTACGGTTTCAAATTAAGATTAAGAGATCAACTACTTTAATATATTTTCAAAAAAAATAAGCAAATCTTATCGTATTATACACCTACCTACTTATCAAATCACACCTATTTCTTTAATTTACGAAGCACAAAAATACTTTAACTGCAATTGCTAAGTAGTTGAAAATATACCAACTAGTGAGTGGACGGTTACATGGATACTTTTCATTCTAATTTATTTTATGCTAATATGAAATGACATCAAAAGCGTTGTCACAAAAAAGTAGTAAAAAGAGCTTCAACAGTTTTATAATTTTATTGTTAGATGGAATTAACAAAATGTATCCATATAAAAAGTTTTAAAACGATGTATGATGAGTGAACTCTTGTTTCAAACGAAACCGAAACAAGCGTTCTTCGTAATGTAAAAGCATGCAAACTAATGAATGACAGTGCTTACCCAAAAGCACAAACAAACAGACAATGATAGCTATAATGAAATCCCTGGAAGGCGTGATGAATCCGGAGGCGAGGAGTTCTAGTTCGCAGTCGTGGCCCGTGTAGCCGAGCGCGCAGCGGCAGTCGTAGCGGCGCGCCGGCTCGCGGTCCAGGCACGTGCCGCCGTTGAGGCAGGGGTTGCCCGCCAGACACTCATCCACGTTCACGCAGGTGGTGCCGGCCCGCACCGACCCGCCGGGGCACCTGCGCACCGCACCATGTACCCACCGCCAACGCCCGCGCGCACTGAGCCTCCGCGACTAACATGCACTACTCTAACTAATACGACAGATATAATATACACAAAATATGTGGCAGTATAATAGTGGATGATAGATGTCGGTGCGTGAATGGAAGTGCGAAAGTCGTCTAGGGGGACACGACACGGAGTGCTCACTCATTATAATGAGAAGGCAGACGAGGATGGCCGCCAGCGCGCCCATGCTGAGCTTGAGCGTGCGGCCCTCCTGGACCAGCTCGCAGTTCTCGCCCCAGAACCCTTCCGGGCAGTGGCAGCGGTAGCCGGGTTCTCGGTTCACGCACGAGCCCCCGTTGCGGCACGGGAAGTAGAGACACTCGTTCTTGTCTACGCAACCCTTCCCGTCGCTCGACAATACCAACCCTTCACCGCAACTACGTACATAGCATATGATATAGTCAACAACATAAATACATCCATAAATATAGTCTCCAAACAGTTTTATGAAGAGAATTTAAAATATCATACAATAGAATAAAGCGTCAAGTGGTCGATAAGATTTTTAACGAAGCGAACCGAAACAAAACGAATATACATACAAATCAAAATGTAAATTAATATGCTAATTTTAAATGTGTTAACTTAGAAGATAAGAATGATAAATATTTATTATGCGAAACTCAGTGTGCGCGTACGGTAACGAAAATCATGTTACAAAAGTAAAAACAACATTTAAATGTATATTTGGTACGGTATGTTTTAGGGAATAATATTTTAAGGGGACGGGTTCAATAAGCGTTTGCAAAAGCACTGAACTGTGCGAAGGCAACGTTTTGTACAATGCCCAGTTGGATATTCGTTTTACATGGTTCAATTCAGGGATCGGACCCGAGACTGGACTGGAAAAAGGTAGCATGTACCTATTAATTGAACAAACGTACACACATACGGATTATACCGTACAGCGAAAAAAAAACATTCATCAAAAACTGCAAAATACTTACGTGCATTCGTATTCATTCCATAAATCGACGCACACGAAAGGCTCGGTGCAATGTACATTGATGCAGGGGCTATTAGACGGGCAATTGCGATCGAGATTTCTGGCCATAGTCGCCTGCCCCCATTGTGTGCCGTTCATAGCCGGCGGCAACGGCAAATGTTTGCCCTCTAATCTAATGTCATCCAAGCATCCTTTTTGGAAATCAGCATATACTTCGAAAGTTCGAACTCCAGTGTATTCTGCTTTACCGCCTGCATATACACCTTCTTGTTTATCTACAAGCAACCATTGATGACCTTCGAACGTAAACGTCTCGTTGTATCTTCTTCCTTCGCCACCATCTATTTCTAACGTGGCTGCGCTTCCATATCGACTAACACGGGCGATGTGCCACTGGCCATCATCCACAGCAACAGAGTTAAGCCACACATCCCGCTCCTCAGTCCGTAATGAGTTAAGGTTGAATCGGAAGTGTAAACGAGCATCTTTTACCTCCAGTATGCCGTATTCGCGATTATGTTGATCGCTCACTCTGAATAGTTCTCCATGGGGTTCACGAGTTCTAAATCGCAATTGAATTTGGGTACTAAATCGATCTGGTTCAAAACTAAGGGCAAATTTAACATAGCTCTGTGGCCGGAAACTCGTGGGTGTTGTTGGCAAATTACACGATGGGCCAGTCCAACCGGGTTGACACTGACATCTGGCTTCAGAAAAGCTGCCAACACAAGTACCATGTTCCCAACACCTCGATGTGGTATCGGCTTGATTACAAATCTCTTCTGTCTGTGGGCAGCCGGCAACTGAGTTTCTGCTAAGGCCTGGGTGAGATAAGTCATAAAGTTTGCTATTGTGAATTAAGTTTCGAATACATCCGTCAAATCCTTTACCTATAGGCATATATTGCCAATGATAATGGGTTGGATCAAAGTGTTCTATGTACAAACCACCGATTTGTAGCGGCCCATTCACATTCAAATATTCGTTAAACGGAGGAATAGTTCCACTGGCTTGGCATGTTGAGTCATCAAATTCTGGCGGAGTACCATCTTCCATCTCTTGAATATCAGCTGATTTGCAAAAATCAACAACCATTCGTACGTTTTCTGTATCCCAGAAAATATCAATTCTGTGCCATTCGCCATCATCTAATGTCTTCTTTGTTTTAACTCTCAGTTCCAGCGTACCAGAACCAAAATCGATCAATAATCTGGGGTTCCCTCTTTCTAATTCCAATGATATGAAATCTGACACCATTATTTCTTCTGCTTCAGGAGGTACAATTGGTCCATTATACAATAATACGCCTTCAGATTTCCGTGTAACAAACTCGAAGCTTAAATGTGAATTATCACACATTTCCAAGGCTGGATACCAAGCCCATCCAGTGCCTCGGAAACTCCTAGAGGTTTGCTGACAGCGCGGTCCGGTATAGCCAGGCGGACATGAACAAGTAAGGCCATATTTTCCTTCTATACACCTTCCTCCATTGTAACATGGTGAATTGCGGCATGTTTCGGCTTGAGTAAAGTTTCTAGCACCACAAGTACACTCTGCAATTACATCGACTCTAACACCAACTAAAGCCGTCTTATTTGCATTAACCATGTATGGTAAATTACTAATATCTAAAACATTAGTACACGATCCTTCACACATTTGGTTTTCGTAAAGGCACTCATCAATGCCAACCATGGTAATATTTATACCTACAGCTCTTTCGATTTCTTCCCTATGCATCAATACAATGCCATTAAGCCGGATTGGTTTGTAATAATGGGCTCCATGAGCTGCAAATCTAATGTCAGTAATTGGAGGGTGTTTCTTGCGAAGTTGCACACTAAATATGTCAATGTTCTCGCGTTCAGTATTAAGTAAATCTGCTAATTTATCTTTGAATATATCAAGTTTACTCCGTGAAACGCTTAACGTTTTATAATTCCAAACTCTAATGAAATCTTCATCGGATATTCCTGATATTCGTATCGAGCCTGAGTTTACAATGGCTTCATGTGATATTTCTTTAACGTAAACGGTCACATTAGCAGGTACGTCTGTTTGCGTGTGTTTCCTATCGTACACTTTAAACATTAAGTTATATCGACCTTCTCTAGTTTTATGTTTCATTTGTATCATTCCCGTTTCTTCATTTAAAGTGAAATTTGGATGCTCTGTACTTTCCCAGAAGAACTTTTTATCGGGTAGATCCCAATCGTCAAGGTCATAAACATAAACGCGACCAATTTCAGTGTCAGGTGCTTGGCCTTGGTAATTGTACACAAGAATATCTTTCGAGCCTGGTTGCATTTTGTTATCATTAACGTCGCCTATTACAACCGTGAGCGTACTGGTGCCAGTCATAGCAGGGTTTCCATGATCTTTAATAATGATAGGGATTAAATACTCTTTCTGTTGCTCTCGGTCAAAGGACCGCAATGACGATACAATGGCCATGCCATCACCGTTGGCACCTTTTTGGTCTTGTTCAACTTTAAATGAAGCTCTTATAATGTCATCCGCACCAGGGTCAAGTCGGAACTGGAAAGGCGGACCATTACTTTTGGATCTATCGTCATCATCAGTGGCCAATATTTCTGCAACTTTTTTAGGCGTTATATGCTCAGTAAGAACGGGTCTATAGTCTTTCAAGAAAGTTGGAGCGTTGTCATTTATGTCTTGCACTATAACAGTTAGCGTAGCTGTTGCCGTCCTGGGTGGGACACCGTCATCTATGGCTAAAATTTTTACTTGATGTCTAGGAGTATCTTCCCTATCTAATGATCTTTGAATACTAACTGTACCTTCTTGGTTTATTGAAAACTGGCGTTTCCTATCTGAAGACCGATCAATAGCATAAGATACTTTACTTTTGCCTCCTTGGTCTGGATCAGTAGCCTTAAAAGTATCTAAGCTCTTCCCGACTTCAGCATTTTCATAAACAGACACCTCAATGTTAGCTCTTTCAAATTGCGGTTTATTGTCATTTATATCCCTAAGTTTAACTACAACCCACGAGTAAGCTACGTGATATTTATCATTATCATTATCTTCGCCTTTGTCGTTTACTTGGATTCTAAATCTAAAACCATTACTTTGTAATTGGTCTTCATAATCTAAAGGCTGAACTATCTTTAATGAACCTGTACCGTCATTATTTCTGACCATAGTGAATTTATCGGCACCGTAACCACTGTTTTCAATAACTTTATACTGAAATTTATTCGTTTCATCTTCGTCGTGGACAGTTACAGTAAGAATGGGCATTTCTGGTAGATTCGTTCCATCAGTTTCATCCACTTCCGTGAACCATTCATCTTTGGTAAACTGTGGTGGCATGTCATTAATATCTTTAACTCGTATCGAGGCTGTACCAGTACCCTTTAACCCCCCTCCATCCGATGCTACTATTTGTATAGAGTAATCAGGCGTTCTTTCCCTATCTAAACAGCACACTGCGGTTTTGATTACACCTGTTTCAGGCTCAATTTCAAAAATCGGTGACCCAGTTTCTTCTTCTATAACATTTTTCTCAATCGAGTACCATAATTTTGCATTATTACTTTCAGCTGGATCATCATAATCTATCGCGGTCATTGTCATAACAACCATGCCAGCTGTGCCATTCTCTGTGACATTGCCAAAGTACACCCCTTGAGGGAAGATAGGAGCATTATCATTAATGTCCTTGAGATTGACTTGGACATCAGCGTATCCCACAAGTCCTTCACCGCCTTCATCTTGGGCAAACACCGTAAATCTCCACTGTGGCCTTCCATTTGGTTGATCACGATCTAAGGGCTGTAATAAAAAAGTAATATGTAAAAGAGACAATTTGAAATAAACTACGAACAATTGATTTATTGCGTTTATACATTGCATGAAAGTTATATTAACAATGTTTATTATTCTGCAGACATTCAAGATTTCTCGTTGGAGAAATATTGGTACCCCTGTTATGACACAAATGGAACGCTATAAACGTGTGATTGTTATGTGCATGCAAAGCACGCGTCGACCTGCTGTTCGGTTATCGCTGCCCCAGACTATATATATACATACATGCTCCCACATCGAAATAAGCCCTACACAGTTACAGTTCGAGGAGAAATATAATTTTAGCAAAGTACTAACTTTTAAAACAAATATTTCTCCAGTGGTCCGATTGATGTCAAACTTGCTGTTTGCAGGGTTGTCGGGATCGATCCCCTGGCCGGTGAGAAAATAAACGATGTTCTGCTGCCTATCCTTATCGCCATCAGTAGCCGTCACCTATTATGAAAAAGGTATTATCTTAAAATATTGTACAACTTGAATGAAATATAAACTGTGACGAACTATATGTTTGATAACACATTTTTCTATAAAGTTAGAACCATATGTAACTTACCTAACGTTAGTTGTTCTTCATAAACCCTAACAACATTTTGAAGATAAATACAAACAAGCAAACATATTTATTGTACTATAAAAACTTGGACTTTGATTATCGAATCATATAGTAGGCACATAGAAGAAAGTTCTGTTTTCCAAGAAAGGAAAATGTCCCCAGGCAACCGAAAGGACGTACCTACCTACTCATTCATTGATTTACTTCTTTGGTAACACAAACAAATTTCGCTTACATTCAAAGCAAACTAAAGGGAAAACACACCCATAAGAGACTCTGGGCCTTAATATAAGATATCCTACAAATATACTATGAATGTAAGGTATAATGTAAAAAATACTGAAGAGATCATAATGATTCTTCAATAATAGAAAGCTACATTAAACCAGTGTTTTTCAAACTTTTCAAGACGCGACCCCCCTTGGTTTGAGAAATATTTGGCGACCCCCGGGTTACCTCCTCTCGCAGTTATACGGTTGCACAATAACTGGGAGAGTATTTTAAAGATACTGCGACCCCCTTAAGGACCCACAGATTGAAAAACACTGCATTAAACTAACCCCGTTAACCTTTAAAAGGTTCACAATTTTAGAGGGACAGGGATAAAGTTAAAAAGCGTTAGTTAAGTTAAAAAGCCGTGGTGGCATAGTGGTTTGACCTATCGCCTCTCAAGCTGATGGTCGTGGGTTCAAACCCCGGCTCGCACCTCTGAGTTTTTCGAAATTCATGTGCGGTATTACATTTAAAATTTACCACGAGCTTCGCGGTGAAGGAAAACATCGTGAGGAAACCTGCACAAACCTGCGAAGCAATTCAATGGTGTGTGTGAAGTTCCCAATCCGCACTGGGCCCGCGTGGGAACTATGGCCCAAGCCCTCTTGTTCTGAGAGGAGGCCTATGCCCAGCAGTGGGACGTATATAGGCTGGGATGATGATGATGATGAGGGATAAAGTTGCCGGCAAATCTAGTTCTAAAGATTTTTAAGTACATATCTATAACGCTTTAAATATTAATTTATTTTAAAGCTTCCAGGAAATTTGCGAATGTTGTTTATGGCAGTGATAATTGACTTTTACAGCGTTATCTACCGGGTATTTACATGTGAGTGTTTCCGCAAAACTGTCGCAAGGCGGCCGGAATATGAATTACCACTTGGGTAGCGCGAAAGTTCCACGAAGTTATGAACCAGCCAACACTCCAGATTGTTTGCACCGGCGACGGCGCGCGACCGACGACGGAAGGACTAAACTTTCATCCTTTAAAAATTCCCACACAAACGCCGTATAAGTTTTGGTAGGAGGTACACTAACACTACATAAAGATGGCAGACGAAGAAAAAACTAAAAACTATATTATTATTATTACCACTTAGGTTACTTTAACTACGTACATATTTAAGAGAGGTGCGGCGTAAAGCATAGCATGTTATAACCTCATATTCCCAGTGGATGTAGAAATTAGAACTAATGACGGTACCATAATCATGACTGTTTATGCCTTTTAAGACCAGACCCAAAATAGTTCCGACAGTAGTTTTGTTAAGCGGTCTGCAATAGGGTAAGGAATTAGTGTAGAATATTAGGTACTTTACAGGAGAAAAGGGGGGGAACATAATTATATGTAGGTTTCTAAATGATGATTAGGATTGGCAGATGCTTGGGTAGGTACGTACGTAATGGAGTCAATGCTCAGTCGAAAATTGCCATAGGCCTCTGGCTGTAGAGAAATGAAGAGGGTCGACGTTTGCGTAATTACTCGGATCATTTGCGAATCTCACTCAAATTATAAAAAAAGCTTGTCACTACAAGCGATGACGTCGAGGGCTTTACTCTCTTTGTATATAAAGGGACATTTCTCTTGATTGAGTGTAAAAGTCAAGTAAGGATAATATCTAACAAATTCTTGCAGAGAAAAGGGACAGGAATAAATGAAATAGGCGTGTTTTCTAAATTAAATTGGGACAGCATCAGCACAAAAGTCACTTTACGGAGTATTATTAGCTTTGATTTAATGAAAAAGGAACAATAGCCACATGCTCTTTGTTGTATTGTTCTTTTTTAAGTGTTCATTTCCAATGCAACTGAAGAAATGGTAGGATATCAGCCAACCCGCATTAACAAGGTTCTGAACTCTGCAAACGTACCTTATCCAATGGCTTTGCAATTTATTTTTTTAATGAATTATTGGATAAACGTTAAGCGGACTGTAGCCAGCAGTTGTGTCTATGTTTCCGCTACAGCGCATGTATTTACGTGAGCAAAAGAACAAATGTTGCATGTGTGGAATACGTAACGTGCATTTTAAGTTTCGATGTAATTCTCGTTTATAAATGGAATTGCGAAATACCGTAAAGTTATTACCTACGCTTTTACTACATTGTATTGATAAATTTAAATGTGACGCAAGGTAAATCTATGTCGTTCAGTAAGCAGGGAATACATGAAAAAACGGAATAAAAGAGGATCCGAGGAGACTTTTCACCTATCCCTTTTCTTGTAAATTACCTGCCCGTAAAGACTGCTGTTATTTCAGGGACTCATTTAAATAACTGGGTTTAAATTTCAAATACGTTACTTACCTTAAACAAAGCCCAAGTTTCTGTGACTGACTCTACATAAATGATGCTTCATTTGTTTCACCTTTATAATATTATGCGGGTTGAAAATTTGCAAATTTACAATTATTTATTCGGCAGATAAAACCAACGAACAGTGTGTATTGTATCGTACGAGAGAAAAACGGCGACAAGCAAAATACGGTATTTTTTAATTAGAACATTAGAGCATTTTTTCTCGTCGTTTTTCACTCATATATATTATGTACCTACCTAACTAAATAATCGACTACTGTTTTTTAACATGCTAAATAGAAATAAGACCAAACACTGTTAAGCATACAAAAGCTTTAAACACCAAAAAACAATATCAGTGCATAGTATCTTCAAAAAAAGTAACTACCTAATAATAACTAACTTTAGGTGTGATCTTCATTTTAAATCATAATCAAAACAAATGAACATACATTAAAACGAGATGAGACAACTAAAAATAACGACAATGCAAATTCAACGTGACCGTTACAACACTATTAATCTATGTATTTATACGTACAACTAAAAAATATAAAAAAGATAACAAATAAAATTCAAAAATAAAAATATCTTTTCCAATATGATCCCACGTTATATTTCCCAGGAGGCAGGCAGCGTTTTCCTGTTAAATGGCCAGGCTCAATAAATTATGAAAAATACATAATTATAATTTGTCACGTGGATATTTACCCAATTGAATTTGCATTAGTGAACTAAAATAGAAATAAAAAGAAAAACTTAAACCTGTATAAGGGGATGGGGGAAAGGGCCTGTTTCCTCTAGTGCTTGAGTGACGTACGCGCTGCGCGTAAACTTGGGCGGGAGGTCGTTGACATCCACGACGCGCACGACGACCTGCGTAGAGTTCTCGTTGCGTCCGTCCGACGCGACCAGCGTCAGCTCGTACTGCGCACACGCACACTTTACATACCATGCTCATGCACAACAAAAAAGGGACGACAACGACGCGTTTCAAGGTGGAGTTTTTTTTTACTTTGGTCACAACGTGTAATTTTTGATTTCGGTTAACTGAACGTTCCCTTTCAACAGTACAATTAAGTTAATTTTACCAACATACTGGCCAAAACTCGGGCAAGCACACTCTTACCCTTTAAAAGATAGTCAAGATTAAAGATAATTAATTATGTGCAGTGAGACGGTGTAAAAGTTATGTATGTATGTAAACTCTTTCTTGTACAAAATAAGTAAGAAACACAATTGACAAACATTGAGAAATATGTGTACGAAGTTTTTAATTAATTTATGCTGTTTTCACATATTTAACAAAATGAAGTTAAAAGTGTGCGAATTAAAAAAAATACCTTGGACGATGACTGTGAAGTTATATTATACATGTTTTTTTTTTACTTGTAGACAAAACAGTCTGCCCGAAAAGTTAATTACCAGAAAGTCAATGAATTTAACGGAAATTATACAAAAAACATGGTGTTTAAAAGAGTGTTTGAAGCATAAGATAATTAAAAAAAAAAACATTTTACAGGTCAATCTAAACTCAATATGGAGCAAATTGATGTAATATTTTATTGGTTACAAAGGGTGAAAATAAGATTGCTAAACTGAAATAAAAACATAAAAATATTTTTGGTTTATTTAAGAAGTAAGTAGTGATATTATCACTATTCCCATAAAACTTGAAAAAGTGTTTGCAATTATCGCGTTCGATTGGAATTAATGTTTTTTGCAGATACCGAAGCAACGCCGCTCGCGCCGCAATTTCACACCCGCAGATTTAACGGATGCTGTGGGTAATACATCACACTGATATAAAACGATTTATGCCCGTGTGCGGTTACGTGGTTTTATTTGACTCCGTTTTTATCGACAAATATAAGTTATTATTTCCCCCCACCAGCAGAAATCAATCTATAATATTTTTAAGCGTTTCCAAACTTTGTCGAAAACGAAGATATTGTTTCGACGCAAACTTTTCCTTTACAGATTTCGTGTAAATAATAATTGAAAAGTACAAATTTATACCCTCCTGGGTAATCTGCCTCGATCGCCAAAGTTTGCGCTTAAACTTTGAAAAAAAAAAGTGTACGAAGTCTGTCGGTGATTTAAAATAAACACTTCGAAAAGGATCCCAGCGGAGGAAAAAGAAAAAAAAACCGGCGATTGTTTAAAGAACATTATCATAGCGGACGGGTGTTACACGACCCGTCGAACTTCAATCATTCCACCCTTCGGATTCTGGAATTCTCGTTGTACGGTAAAAATGTTTTAGGGAAAGCTTGAAAAAATCAGCATGCCCTCGTTTCAGAATCAATTGAAATTGGCATTCCCAATCAACTTAAATCAACATATTATAAGACTATTAAAAATCCCAACCTAAAATATTTATTTTCCAAACGAAAGGATAGTGTAAATCCCAAAATCATCTACATGAAAACACATTATACGTCATACGAGTGGAACATAATTCCGAACATAAACAGAATTCAACTGAAAACAAAATAAAACGACAAACTCTAGCAGGAATAAGGCTACAAAAAAAAACGCGTCTACAGTGCCACAAAAGAAACGTCCATGCCATGCAAAGTCCAACAAATACAAAAACACATCAACGGAGTACGCCCGGAGACGAGAGACACTTGCATCACTCAAATTCTTATTTGAAGTCTGAAGCTGCGACAGCTTTTTGACTTCAATAAAGAGCTGAAGGTTTAGTCTCGGACCTGCAACACTCGTTTAGGCAGATTGCGGTCATCTTCCTCGGTGATCTGGGTCCGGTACGTGGGCCGCTCGAACACGGGCGGATTGTCATTCACGTCCTTCACGTGAATCACCACCGTCGTGTAGTTCTCCTTCAAGTTGTCCGAGGCAGCTAACTTCAGCTCGTACTGCCATCGATCAATACAATGCGTTATACTAAATAATAATCCCGTAAGTAGGAGACTGACATACCTATAGCTTTAAAAAACTACAATTAATCCAAGAGTCGATCCAACATTGAAAAACATGACAGAAAGACTTATGTATATTTAATAGCGTAATTTAAGTGTACTTATATAGACATAGCTTGAAATATTTTAAGGTATTTCAAACTTAGTACAAGTTTACTTTTAGTCTGGTGACCCTGATTAAAATCTTAAGGTAAAGAGGTAATTAGTTCACCACCGGTAAAATAAAGTAATTTAAAATTATACGACCACGACCCATAAGTAATCAACTTCAATAAAGTCCACAAAATTATGCTTGATCAAAGAAAAGCCAACCTTGTTTGGAAATGAAAAAAAAAATCAAAGCTACCGCGTTTCAGTTCTACGGTTTGTAACATTTTACTTTGTGGAGCTTATAAACAAAGCTTTGTTTAAAATGATACCACGAGCAAAGTAATGTAATAGAACAATATTTTTAACACTATGCAAACACATATTTGTTGCCGATGAAGTTATTGGTGTCATCTGTCAGCCTACGTCGATGAGCAATATCCACAGTTAGGAAGAAAAAGTTTGCTTTTAAAAGTCATTGCACCCGTTCGATACAAGCCCGGTTGCTAAAATTTTAACACGGAACTGGCTTTAGTCATCTCAATTAATCAAATGACCAGCTGAGGGCAATTGGGTATCGAGGTCGTGGCCAGGATTATAGAGCTGACGACTCGGTTACAGAAGAGCCATTAATACCGATATAGTAGTGGCAAAGGCCCAAGTGAACGGCGTATGTGTTACGTTTGCAAAACCGTTTAATGGCCGCAGAGTAAAGTGTCGGTTTACTTGTCTCGCCCCGTAAGCGCAGCCTGGCTGTAGAAGGTAGATTATGCCTACTTTATGAAGTTTGCATATCATGTATGGAATTACATTATTTAATAAATGTAGATATTTGCGGGCACAGTACTTAAGTGTTCGCCGTCGTCGCTCAGCAAATTGTGAAGTATGGAAATATTTAAATAACGGATATTTCATTCTTAATTCTTTTTAAGAATTCGCAAGGAAGAGGATGATTTTGCGAAAGTATTCCAAAAATGAAGTACTATTTTGTGCTGTTGCGTTAAAATCCAATCGATTAGATCCTCAGAAACTCCGATAATGGTGTATGAAGTGTACATTTTACTGTTACATTTTTTTTAGAATAATTATATGGATCCTCAAGGGCCCTCATTAATTAATTTCACATCAATGACATCGGTATACAACTATGTATGTTAAATTTAAATCAATCATAATTTGTATCAATATTGCGCAGTTATAATCACTTCCATTAATCAATGCGATTACAACAATGATAACCTCGTTATAACATTTTACAAAATAATTACTTTTAAACCTATGTCATTTGCACACAATATTGTGAAAACAACAGAGTTAGAGTCGCTAATTTAGAAAGTAAACAGAGCAGTGTACAACTGATTTTACAATTTAATGGCTTAATCTATTTTGAAAAGTGTAAGTTTACTATTGTTCCATATAATCAAAATAATATTTTAATTCTACATCGTAACGCCCAGCTAACCAAATTTGTTCAAAATATTTATGATGGTTACCAATTTTAAATGTTTATAAAGAAAAATGTTTAACCCTTTCGGAAATAAGCACACTCGACAGCTACAGGGTAAACCATTTAACTTCCATTAAAGCTTCGTGAGAATTTGCTGTTTCATAGATATACAGCATTCGGTAACAACTAAGGCTCGCTTAAATGGGTATTAAAGTTTAAATTATTTATCTCTTGAAAAGTTCAATGAAACTTTATGTAACAAAGAGCGCTCCCTGATACCAGCAGCAACGCTTTGAAAGTGAAACTCGCCAGCGCCAGCGGACAAAGAAAGTAAAACATTATGTCTTACCGCTTAACGTACTGTGTATTTTAGCGGGAAATTATTTCGAAAGAGGACTTTAATTTCCTGAACCCGCCTCATCCCACTTCAATTTGAATACGAGGTCTTACTAATTGGGATTACATTATATTAGGTACAGATATATAATATTCTGTCGGTTATATAGAGTTACCGTTACTTAAAGGGATTCCCTCGAGTCAGTAATTCTATCATGTCGAGAATTTTTGCCTTATGTACCCAGCCGTCAGACATGTAATTACTTGGTTATTCAATTCGGTAAGTTATCAGATGATAACTTCCTTCATCTTCCACCTGTTTGCTTACAAGGATGGTTAAAGTTAAATTACGTTCGTCCCTTGTCACAGATATTTACGTCTTACTTATTGTCCTGTGGCGTGACGTAATGATTACGTTTACAAGCAAGTTTATTGAAGTTTGTTGTTAATAAATATTACGTTTATCTAGACACGCGGTGGCGTGTCAAGTCAAGTTCAAGCTAACAGAGCTAGCGAGCAGCACCGTGTGTAATTTTACCCGAACCATGCGAAGCCACTTTTGACCCCTCATAACTTAAAAACTATTTCACAAAAACATTTCAATTTTGGCTCATTTGTTGAGACTTCTGAGATACGGTTTACTAATGTTTCGGCGAATAACGTATGACAACCTGTTTCATTTCGCAACTTTTCATTTCCCAACTGTTTAATATTTTTGAAACTGTAAATATTTCAGGATTTTTATAAAACTAACCTAACCTAACCTAAAGGGTTCTACACGATGGCCCTGAAATAAATTCAGAAATATTTACAGTTTTAGAGTTTGCGAAATTAAAAGTTGCGAAATGAAACAGGTTGCCAAACTTTATGTTGCGAAAAGGCAGTACTCGCTGAGATACAAATGTGCTCAAAATTTCATAAACATATGTACCTCAAACGGTTATTTAGATATTAAAATTCAAAAATCGTCATTTTTATTACTGACTCATCTATAAGTAGATCTAAACTAACCCAGCTCCAGATGACCTAGGAAGTTCAAATTTGGCATCCAGGTAGCAGGTGGCAGTTGGAACTAGTTAATTTTTATCTTTTTATTATAAATTTTAAATTAACTTATTTCTGTACAAAAAGTAATGATATCCCATCAAAATATAAATGTGAAACTAGAGCCAAGTTCAATATTATGATGTATGCCTGAAATCTATCCCAAAAGAAGTGAGATCTAAATGGGTGCCAAGTTCAATGGTCAGTCCTGAAATTTATTTATAAAACTTAAAATATCATTTCCTCATATAACTTAGGATAATATACTGAAGTTAGTTAGTTTCAGTTCTATTTTTATTATTTATGTTAATTATTGTATATATTACGTGTTATTTATTTAAAAAAATACCCGTAATATAAAATTAAAACAAATAAATTAAGCCTAAGGTCGGACTTGTCTAGTTTTCATATACGAATTATATTATAGCCTTCGCAAGTTATAAAGCTGTAAGTTCTTATTTTATTCTTCCGAAAATTTGGCTTGCTGGTAGAAACTATAGCCATCGAATAATTTGTATATGAGATTTAGCCCAGTCAGACCTTAGGATTCAATATATTATCCTAAAGTATAAGAAGAAATGATATTTTAAGTTGTTATAAATTATTTTATATTGTTATAAACAAATTTCAGGACTGACCATTGAACTTGGTACCTATTTAGATCTTACTTCTTTTGTCGTTAAAGTCAACAATCAAGGCATAACCATAATATTCACTTGGCTCTCGTTTCATGTTTATGTTTTGATTGGATCGTTATTTCTCAATCAATTACGTACATTATCGTCATTCTTTAGCTTTGACAAGACGGCGTTGATTCAATGTATTTAGTTAAAAGCCGTAGGGCGTGGGCGGGGTTTATTACAGTAGCAAGGCGAGGTACGAGCACGACTGGCCTCAGTGAGCGCCCCAGGCTTCGCACGTTTTGTCGACGCTTAGCTAGTGCGACCGCCTTCCACAGCTTCCATTAGTGTTCCTGTCTCCACATCACAATAATGTCGGACGGAAATGCTGCAAAACCTATTTCATACTCGAATAAAACAGGATTCGAAATAAGTACATAAATTTCCCCGTATATTCCCCAGCTGACTCTATCGCCCTCACTTCCCCTTGGAGAGCTATCTGTCATTGTTTAAACGTTAACTTATTTTAAAAGCTAAATATTGCAATGCTTCGTACTTATTATAGTTTTTTTTTTCACGTTTTGTGTTGAGATTCCAAAAATATTGAAAAAAAAACGACCGAATTGAATTTTTATACTGTAGGTATTATCAACGACCGTATCTAATAATGAAATTATCACGGTAATATTGGTGGTTATCAATTCCAGTACTTTTTGGAGTTATTACCCAGACAAAACGAGATTATAATTATAAGCTGTATATGTATACGGCTTTACTTTATAATTGCCTTTCCATTGAACCAGTAAACGAATAGGTACTTAATGGAAAATTGTTTTCATTAACTATAATTATTTTTCTCTCAAACGAAATAAAGATTAATTATGAGCGGATTATTTTATGTAGTATTATATGTATTATGGATTATTAATAGTAAAAGTCGAAGTCGGGTAGTCATTGCACTGCCCGTGCTTTTATCTACAGGTAAGTAATTCTGATAAGGCTCAGGGCGGTTGTGCGTAATGAGTTCAGATAAATATTCTATTGGATCAGTTATCTATGGCGGTTGTAAACAGTTGATATTTATATAAGGGGCTGTTTCACCATCCATTGACTAGCGTTAACCGACGGTTAAATGTGAGGCCGTCTCCGTCTATTCGAACAAAACAAATAGAGACGGCATCACACCTAACCGTCAGTTAACACTAATCAATGGATGGTGAAACAACCCCTAAGTCTTTAAGCGATTTGTAATAATAATCAGCGGCGTTAAACTTAATAATCCAGATACAATAGTACCGCTAGAAGTAGACTTCGCTTTTGATTTTCGCTATTTGATTATCGCACCGGCTTTGCGCAGGTGTAGGCACTAAAAATGAAAAAATACCAAATCATCACTACAAACATTTTATTCACTATTTTTTATGCGAAGATTTTTGAACCCACCTTTGTGTACAATTTTCTTTTTAATATTTCTTACATACCTTGTTCTGACAATAAGGAAAATATTTCATCAAACTGGCCCAACTGTTCTAGAATTTAGTGCTTAACAACTCATTTAGACACAATTTTTTATTTATATGGATACATAGATATCGTCTCAGCGGGATTCGATACCGTAACACGGATGACTTGTCACGCAAATAAGAATTCTAAACTAGACTTGTATTTGAAGGTTGACGTGAGATTATATGCATCGCAAATAGCGGAGATAACTTACCCGTTTCCTAGTTTCGTAGTCGAGCGCGCCAGCCACATATATGGCCCCGGTCATGTTCTTGACGGCGAATGCGCCGCCTATGTTCCCGCTCGTGATCTCGTATCGAATACGCGACGCTGCAACAAAATAAACACGTTCGCACGTCAAAGGAACTGTAAATATTAAACGCTAAACATGTTTTAAAGTTTGCTTACAAGAAATGGTAGCGGAGCTCTCAAACGACGAGCTGTATTAGTATGTATGTATGTATCTAAACTCTTTATTGTACAAAATAAGTAAACAAACACAGATGACAAACAGTGAAATATATGTACAAAGGCGAACTTATCCCTTTAAGGGATCTCTACCAGTCAACCTTTGAGTGGATGAGAGAAGCATTCAGTCAGTAGTTTGCAAATATGTTAAGTTTTGAAACGTTAAAATAGTATTCAATCAAGTATGTTATTATTACATACTCGTACATGTTAATGAATACACATATAATATATGTGCCTATAGAAATCGTAAGAAAAGAAATTGTAATGCTACAAACAAATACCTACTTAATACTACTTAGTAAACGTGAATGCCGACCACAATTTTAAACATTAAATTGTGGTCGGCATTCACGTTTACTTTTTCAGAAATTGTTCAAAAATGTATTCAAAAACCGCTAAATCTAATATTGCCTACCTAAACTTAAAATTATTATTACATAATAAAAATGCTTGCACTGCAATGACAGAATTCTGTACTTAATTTAATTGAAAATCATTTATTATGAGTAATAAATTCCATTGAAGGCAAGTACAGCAGTTATTGGGCTTATCAAATCGTACAAAGCAGCGAGCCAGAAAAGCGAGATAGCTTTTCAAGAAAAAGGTAGAAAAGTACATAATATGTACTTTATAAATTGAGTTATTAAATCAATTCTTTGTGTTTTGTTATATAAATAAAACTTCATTGCGCTGATAACGACAGCTTTATATTCCATACTTATCCACCTTCTTTTCCCAAGAAAAGCAATGGAGTAAGCACTTAAATAAATTGAGAAGGGCCCAAAAAAGTAAATTTAAAAAACTTAATAGATTTACGACAGAGCCGCTTGGGGTTATCGCCAGAAAATTGAAGCCATTAAATATTTGAGTCAGTGTTTGTTCGCATAATGCAGCCACATTAAGGCGTTGAAAATATTCAAAATACATGCCTCCGCTCCACTCCAACGTGTATACCACCTCAATTAATTTTCAATTGTGTACTCTTGAAGTGAGTTTAAACTTTCGTGTGTGACTTTCGAGTGGTCGGCGCGGTGAGCAGCCGAGCCGCACGTTTTCCGTTTATCTTGCTTAAATAGTAATTGGATTTCCATTACTGGCAATGTTCAGGGTCCGTAGATAAGAGTTCTGCAAGTTGGAAGGGACTGGACCCGGCCATGATTGTCAGAAGATTGCTTTCATTTCGGGCTTGGCCGTAATCTGGGAAAGTATTTTGTACGGGCTAGTTAGGCAAGGAGCACGCAGGAGGCAGACTGGCGCGTTTTATCATTACGGCCGCACGGTCGCCGTCACGACATAATGACGCCTAAGAGCAAGGCACTGTTACGATCTGACCTTACAGATCAGAATTATATAACGCAGAGATTTCCGACAAAGTTACGCACAAGAACAAGCGCCTTAATACAATTATTCTTTACAGTCGCAAAAGCGCGCCAAAAAGAAAGTTTATTTCACTAGGTATAGGAGCAGCAAAAATAATGATTTTGGTAAAATAGGATCATTTCTTGTTCAAGTTTTTGGAAATCTGTCATGGTGAAAATTGCCAAATTAAGTTTTTATCTTGGCTCTCATTCAGACGTGAAACGATCAAGTGAGGCAATTTTAGATGTCGCGTGTCGGATCAAAGTGTCATAATGTTTTCACATGTGATATTCTCTAATATCACAAACAAATACAATATTATACGGGCCAAAGTCATTCACTAAAATGTGTGATTGCGTTCTGAGCTGCTTATGAATTCATAAAGTTGTAGTTTCCACTAACAACATCATCGCAATCATATTTATTTCATCCATACACGACTCTACAAAAGCTCCATTGTAGGTAAGTAATAAAGTTGTTAATAAATAATTAACTGTGAGTACATAGCTACACATTACATTCTGCGTTGCCGCGCTGTATGAGCACATGTGTATAGCATAACATCGTTTGTATACGACGGGGGATAATGAACGCATAACGTATTCTCCGACTAATTGGCCTATAAAGGAGAGAGCCATTTGGTTCCGCTTACGAACCTATTTTCGGCAAAAAACAACTCAGGTGCTCGAATGGCCAGTGTAAAATGTTTTTTTTGCCTTAAATCCTAATTATAAGACAATTATACCGATTATTATTATTATTGTACCGTTTTAGTCAAACTTAAAACCTAAAATTGCTAAAAGTGGCTCCGAAGCGGTCACGTTTCGTGTGCTCTACCTACCTCATTTGGGAATACAGGCGTGATCTTTGTGTATAAGACAATTATTTATATATTTACAAACGGTTATCAAATTTAAATCTGCTTTATGATTCGCTATTTGTACCTATATGTAAGTAGATACCGTAGAACTCTAATTGAATTTATGTATTCTTTTCGTTGATCCGGTGGCTTATGTATGTTTTTATTCATACGGAACCAGTGAATGTGTTTAGGTAAAAAAAAAAACAGACACTGGGAAAACATATTGACAACTTATTTGCGTCATGGTGTTTTGCTTCAACAGAACATTGATGTGCTACAAATTTATAGCGTCCTAATTCTAAGGCTATTGTTGTTGGCCTCCCAGTGAAAAGCAGGGGCAATAAGATGGAAGTAAATCTCGCATCGAGTGCTGACCGTGAATCCTGGCAGCTTAATGACCGCTCTAATGGCCAACTATGAAAAGCCTTTTTGTCATACCCCTGTCGACTCATGTAGCGTATTAAATCTTGTGTATTACTCGCGACCGCTATTAATATTCGTAGGTACGAAAAGGCAAGCAAATTAATAATCAGTGTCATACAATCCCGCTTATATGTATTCGTAAATATTTCATCAGAAATTTGACAAATTGAAAAAAAAATTCAGGAAGTGGAATCACCGACGAAAATTAATACACGTATGTGCTTCTTTTATGACAAAGTAAATGCCTACACAACATATAATTTTGGTTTGGTTAGTAAGTAAGTAAGCTGTATAAAAAGAAAGTTGGAGTAAGTAAGTTAAGTACATTAATTTGGTATTTGGACTTGATGATAGTGGTAATATTATTGTGACCTATGTACGAGCATAAATGAGACGTATGATATTAAAACAGAAAAATTAAAACATGTGAGTGGTCGCTTCGAATTCATGAAAAATATAAGTATGGCAGATATAATTTGAACAGTTCACTATGATATTTTTCATACTATGAGTACAATCTTTAGTTTTGTCTATATACTCACGAAATCTGACGAAATCTCACGACTTGGTGCATTTAATCCAAACAATTATTAGCTAATTCAATAATGTATTAGTTTGTCAATTGCGTTTTCGAAAATACAAACTGAGAAATGCATGCACAGAAAAACCAGAAAAAGAGACCAGCGCTGGGAATCGACCCCAGGTTCTCAGCAATCCGTGCGTGCGTTGCGTTCTATAACCCCTACACCACCGTTGGACGCGGGATACCCGTAAAAGTAACAAATTTGGAACTAAAAATGAACTAAAAGAATTTCCTTGCTCACCCTCGACCATAAGACAGCAAAGCTTATGCAAAATATGCGTGTTCATGCAGTTCCCCCACCTCCACACTGTAAGAACACACACAAATCACACAAACCCATCTATTACCACCACCACCACACTACACTGACGCGTTTCGAACTCAACCAGAGCTCATCTTCAGAGTGACACAACCGTACACCATGCTACCAGTTGTAGACTAACGAACCACAACCACCGTTTTAACTTGTCACTGTAACTCCCCAAGTACCCACATATGTTTTATGAAACAAAACAAAACTACCCACAAATTTTTATTAATTTTTTTTTAACCGTCCTTCAAAACTACCTTGATTTTTATTTATTTACTGTCAAGGCATGTTTTATTAACTACCATTGCTGAAATTAGATCGAAGCCGTAGCAAGGGAGATGAAACTAAATTTACCTGCTCAATAATAATAGACCCCATACTGTTGTATCTAATTATCTCCATGAATTCTAAAACATCGAGACGAAACCCCTTGCCACAATAATGTAACACTTCATAGTCCGATAAAGAATGATTTAGTTCTAACAAATGTTTGGCAAAATTCGACTTATCAGGATGCTCATTCCTATACGCTGAGACATGCTCTTTAAATGCTCTGAAGTTGAGCTCTGGTTGAGTTCGAAGCGCTTCAGTGTAGTGTGGTGGTGGTGATAGATGGGTTTGTGTGATTTGTGTGTGTTCTTACAGTGTGGAGGTGGAGAAACTGCATGAACACGCATATTTTGCATAAGCTTGGCTATCTTAAGGTCGCGGGTGAGCAAGGAAATTCTTTTAGTTCATTGATATGGACCTCCGCAAAGTAACGCCTGATTCAATAAATTAACAAATTTGGAGTTGAAATAAAAAATACAAAAAGACTCCAAAAACCAATCATAATTTGATTGCTTAGTAGCGACATCTCTTGTCTGGGCGAGCGGTTAGTTCCAAAAGAATGTGACGTCTCTCGATGAGAGCGGAACATAGATGTCGCTAGTGCTGCTGCATAAGTAGCGTAGTAGAAATAAGCAACCTGAGATATGTATGCATAGGAAAAATTCGTGTCTAGGTTCCTGTCCAGCGGTGGTGTAGGGGTTATAAGCACGCAGCACGGATTGCTGAGGACCTGGGTTCGATTCCCAGCGCAGGTCTCTTTTTCTGGTTTGTCTGTGCATCCATGTCTCAGTTTATATTTTCGATATTGTTTCACGGGATACCCGTAAAAGTAACAAATTTGGAGTTGAAATAAAAAATACAAAAGACTCCAAAAAACCAATCATAATCGTGTTTTTGTTTCTTTTATTTTGTACAATATAGAGTTTACATACAAAAATACATACATATATTTATAGTAAAACAGTTATCAGCGTTTAACCAAAGTGGTAAATATATCTAAATTGACCGGAAACGGAAACTTTTAATTGTCAACGAACGAAGAGAATGAATGGAGGTCGTAAATTTCACCCCAGGCATTTCAAAATATACGATTTTTCTTTCATTGAATCGAATACCTATTCAATAAAGCAGGGCCCGCCGGTGGACCACGCGGTAAATCACTGACTAGTGCCATTTACTTCGAGTGCCTCTTCTTATACTAGCTTTCCTACTTGGTATAACAAACAACCAATCGAATGGATAAAGGTTAACCCAATGCTTTGATGAATACAAAAAATGCGTTTATCTTTTATTCGTCACGACGCACTGAATATTTATATGAAGAAATACTAAAACGTACAGATATTCTCTTTCTTGCAATAGGTGGGTGGAAGCTCGATGATATAGCAATAAATAAAACCGCTGTGTATTTCAGCACGGGAGATTTAGGTAACGCGGTTTATAAAGGATAACGAATCCTTTCAGAACCCCAGAGTTATTGCATTTTGATGCTAAGCGCGCTTACCGACAGAATATTGCTATTTTGAATCAATTTTGAATCAACAGGCATACATAAAACAAGAAGTATCTACATGAATGCTAAAGGTCTGTTAAGATTAATTTAAATTACCTGTTCACTAGCTGACCAAAGAACCTAGTGCAAAAAAGGAAATTAGGAGACAAATTCTTCATAAATAAATTAAATACCTCCTCATTTCACTGAATTTATTAGCAGAAGTGAGCAAAAACGCAATGCGGCGGACTTTATTATGAAGCCAGATAAGCACAGACATAAAAAAGTAAAATGTTGGGATTTCCTGGGACGTTTTCACGGACAAGCTCAACATCAAGGGAGTCGTTTGGAGGGCGGAAATTACAGGGAGATGGTCGCTGCGAGGTGAGCTTTACTCGAAGTGAGCCTTCGGTCAAATGTCACCGGCAATGAGCCACGTGACCTCGCCTCCCCAGACTTCTCATTTGTCTATGGAGAATAGAAGAACTGCGGCGCATGATCACCTAAACTGACTCCCCTCGCCCACACACGCCCGCACACGCACGTCCGATAGCGATCGTTCACTCCGACAAAGATAAAGTATTCTCGTCACTCGACTCGTTATAACTCTCACAGTTCTACTCCAGGAAATATTTAAAGCTCATGCTTAGGCGACAAACTTCCAACCGTTTGAATTATTTACGCCATTAATGAAAATCCAGCCCAAATTATGTATATCAATTTGATTAGAATACAAAGTAAACTTTGGCATTGGGTTGTGACGAGAGGTGAAAGGATAAAATATGAATGTTTTTTCATTTCTTGAAGGACTCCACTTGTTCTGTTGTTACGAGTTACTTCCCGACTTTCTGTTGCCTCAGGGTAAAATTCAAAAAGTTTTCTTGTAATCTTTATATAAGCAGCTGTAGGTACCTACTGACATAGGGATCTAGAAGAGCATGTAGATTTTCCGACTCATCGCACAACTTCTCTGGGAACTTGCAAAAACTAAGTAAACAGAAACTTTTTCACTTTCTCAAAATGATACTGAATATCCAATATAGGGGTTAAGTACGATCCGAGCTTAATAATAATAAAAGTTCTCCATGTGGCGGAAGACGAATACACGAGGGAAACTAAGTTGTCGGAGCTTCAATACATCACTCCGCACATATTACCGTTAATAATAATACGTCTGTGGAATGTCTTGCGAAGAAACTGGTGCTAGTTACTTTATGCTAGCAGCGTCACGTTAGTGCTCGCCGTGCGAAGCCTCACAGTGTGATGAAAAGCGCAGCACAATGTTGACTAGTTTTCATAAGCACGACATTTCCTCAAAACGAGCCCGTCAACTGGGTCTAGCATAAAAAGTTGCAGCATACGAGTCGCTCGCATTTCATTAGGCGAGAAATGAATGCGAAAAATAAGCGGCGAGACTTTTTTATGTAGTATAAAAAGGGACTCGTAGACGTAAAGCGTCTAATATAGGTTGGATGAGCGCGCAGTGAATACTCTCGTTATAAATTGGGAGACGGATAGAGCTGGCTCTAAATCTGGAAGGCGCAGAGGGTCATCTATCACCATTTATCCCAGTCCAAACAGACAATAAAAGATTGTCTCGAGCTCATTACGGAAGTATCGGAGCGACGAAGACGCGAGCAGCGCGGGCGAGCAGCGGCCGCCACCACGGTTAGTTAACTTGCGATTATTCGGGCCGGCCGAGCCCCCCGGATGCCACGGTGCCCTCCGCCGGTTCACATCTACGATTTGATCAAAATTTATTGTTGGCGGTCGCGAACAAAACAGCTGCCAACTCCTGCAAACTCATCATGCGGCTAAGCCACTTTCATGTTTTGGATTAATTTTAAATGAGGAAATAGGAGGAAATATAACACTTTAACAAGGCCTAAATATACTTCGCCTTATGAAGTTATAATTTTAGATTAGTTTCACTTACGATCTATGCCGGAAAAAAATACCTTTAATAGGTTAATTCGTAGTTGAACCCAAAGTGTAAAAACGGACCTAAAAATAAACATATGTAACAAATTTATTTTATACGCTAAAGGTAAAATTTAATTAGATTGATACATCACGCATTGGTAAAGTTAGTAAGGAGTCTGACATTTCTTTATTCTTGCAAAACATTGAAGTGACTCAGCGTAGACAAGTACTGACAGGTTGACTTGAGTAATTCCCATCACGTATGTATCACTGTGTAGGTAAGTACACAATTTCTTGGAAACCTGCCAAGCGCCGGCGAAAAGCGCGCAGCGCTTGTTCGAACGTGTTACATAAATAATAGTCGCGACTTGTGAATCAAAGCCATCATTGGGACTAACTCAATTATGCATGGCTTGATTTCTTGCAAATCGACTCCGACTTGTCATAAGCAAGACAATAATTGATGAATGCTAAATACTTTCAACTCAAAATACGTGGAGCAATGAAAAATGTCACGTAATTCTAAGAAATTATCACGGTCGAGTTCGTTTACTGACTTTACAGGAAGAAACAGGCAATTTATCTTGGTAATCTCCGGAGGCTCTATATCGAGCCAACAAATTTAGCCGGGGATAGGAACATCACTCAAATCTTGTTAAAATTCGGAAGACAGGATTAGCGGGTCCCGTGTAAACAAGGGCCATGTTATCGGGCGATCAGATGGCGCACTGCCGGCGTCTCTCCATACATTATGCATGAGTAGTACTTACTACCAGCGTCTTGCTACAAAAGGCACTAAGTAAAGGTAAAATTTCTTTCCAACCAACTTGATATTAAAAAGGAATAAAATTGTCTAACCCTGCTTCGAGCCGATGCAAAAAAAGGGAAAAATTTAAATACTAGCAAGATCTTCGTTGTTTTTCAGCGCTCGTAGCCGAGCGCCAGCCAAGGGCCAAGGAAAAGTAGAAAACTAGAGCCCGATTCTGTTAATAGAAAAAGAAAACTATTAAGTTCACTTAAAGTTCTTCTTGTGAACATTTCAGGTGCTATAATAATGACAGAAGTATATAGCATACCGAGCAAATAGTAAAAACATTTTTAATTCAATTTTGTAACTAATAAGTAGGATAAGGTAATTTATAGAGGTATATAATAGTATTAACTAAACCAACAGTTTAGGTGCGTTAGTTTAGGTTATTTAGGTACAAACAAGAATCAGCCAGCAAAAATATTACGTTACTACACTAAAAGGCGCACGTAATGTTGTTAATCCTTGGATTTTCATGTTAATCTGTGCAGCTTCTAGGCGGGAGCTAATCGTCCTCTAAATGCCTCCGAGTCGAGTCGGACTCGGGCAGTCTTGTAATTTACTCTCCCGCAACGTATGCTCACCTCGAGGGTTACGTGCTCTTATTTACATTTAAAAAATGTTTAGCCCGGTGATTAGTGCTCAGAGCAGACCGCTCTTAAATACTGATTCCTTAGCCAATAAATAGTCATCTCTTAAAGTACTTATCTACTATTTGATGTGAAGTATACATTTATCTTGCTGTATCGTAAATTGCATGTTTTTTTACTTTCATCAGTTTAAATATAACGATAAATAAAGCTAACTTGTCTACTAAGTCACACTACTCTTAATTTGCACTATTTTTTTTGGTGAATGTCATAACTAAACTGTAAATACACTAAGGTAAGGAAAATGTTAAAATTAACGGAAATAATAACAGGCGTTTTCTACAGCCTATTCAAAACTGATTCATTGAACTGATATTTGTTTTTTGTTATAAGAGATATTTTATCTTAAGGTACCTATCTTAACTAGAGGCCATATTATAGGTAGGTCCCGCATGCAGTACCGCAGCGGTATAACTTCAACCAACGCAAGCAACGCCAGACATATGATTTTGCTGTTGCAATACGAATAGTAGGTACAAATGGTTTTATTGGTCCTTTATGCAGACTAGGATATTGTAAAGACTATTCCTACAAATAAATCAAGTACAAAAATGTAAAAACCACTGGTGCCCGGTAAGTAGGTCCTAAATCACGAGAGGTCGTGCATAGGGGCCTATTTAAATTCAAGCGAGATGTGTGAAGGAAGGCTCGGGTGATTTATGTAGCCGTCGGGGTCTGGTCCTTTGTAAAAGTTTAAATATGAGAGAGCCGGGCCGGTGCTCGAGAGCGGCTGCGGGCCGCCGCTTGCTCGAACCGGTTATCACGCTTCTTGCACTAATGCAAAATACGCAGGCAAACAAGGTAAATTCTGAAAAAAATATCTCACGATTGCTGTACCGTTTTCTATCAAGGATAAGCCAATAAGAAAATTTTCGTATGTGTTCAGTTTTATTACCCCTCCCCTCCCTGCCGTTGCGATTAATCGATGAATAACGGCGAAGGTAACAAATAATATAGCGAGGGTTACGCTGAATGGGAAACAATTGGCGTTGGGTCGACAGGCACGGGCTCCGCGGCGGAGTAAACAATTGGCCTCGGAGTGTAAGTCGGGCATTCGAGCGCGCGGAGCGGCCCGGCGGCCGGGCGCGGGCGGACGTGCGCGGGCGGACGCGTCCCCGCTGTGAATTATTCACGGCAGTGGAAGTGTTGAGGCGTGTGCGCAAACACCGTTATATTCGTTTAATATTTATATTATTACCGCACTTGAATAAGCAGTTCTAATAAAAACAAACATTCCTTTGCAAATCTCCACTCGCCGGTTGTCGTACTCCGTAACGCACTCCTTTGATTACAATATGAAGAATTTATTCTGGAATATATTCCAGAAACAAATGTGCCAAATGTTTCCGCACAGACAAATACTATCATTATTTTGCAAAACAATGGGTGTCGCCGGTAAATGTTGGTAACGTCTTGTTTATTCCTAAGCGTTTCATTATTTTACTCCTGCGCGGTTCTAACGTATTATTAAATTTACCAAAGGGCTTATGACATTCTATCAGTAGTAGGACACAAATCCCGGCGGTGATAAATGTCTCGGTAATTGAGTCATGCAAATTTCAGGTAGAAACTCCCAAAGTTGAATCATGTCAGCCGAGTATAAGCTTCCGGGCTCGAATAAATCGTGTTATATAGTTATTGGATTACACCAGAAAATTTCAGGAATTTGGAAATTCTGAAAATGATCAGCATCTTGCATGTGTTAGTAATGTGAAGGCCACAAGGTGGTACGTTAGAGATAAAACCAATAAAAAATAAGAAAAGTCAAAAGCATAATTGTCTGAATTATGAACAATTTTGAGAGTCAATGAATCCTAAACTGCATGAGAGAAGAATTTCGATTTACGTATCGTTGAATTTATGAATGCTCAAATGGCCGCAAAGAGTTAATATTTTCTATGAAACGATAATAACAATCACGAATAAAAGTCGGGGTCGGATTAAAGTATCGTTCAATCTCCAGAGTATTCGAGTAGTTGGGCGAAGTGCACTTATAAATCAGTGCTTGACGGTAGTTACTGATGGAAGTCGGACAGCTCAGTTAATACGACGTCGTTTGTGCTAGTAACTGATGGTTTTGCTTTGTATCATGAGGCACAATACAAACAAAATTACTCTTGATTGCAAGAACCGTTCATTACTAAATTTCTACTTCGGGTTATTACACGCCGTTTGACGTGGTTCACAAGCCGTCCTTTCAAGTTCTGGCCAGCAAGCTCACAACTTCGTCTCGAAGAGGCGCTTGCTCTGAGTTCTGACCAGTATTTTCCAATTAATATTAGTTTGAAAACATCGTCGGTCACTTCGAATAACGAGCAAGTCAATAACAATGTTTTGCATTGTACGTTAATTCGCATTTACCATAGCGTGGCTTAACGTGGTACCAGTTTTTGTACCATTAGTATCATTCGCCACAGCTTCTGCAATAAATAGCCGGCAACCAACCAACTCCATGCACGGCAATGAATTACTCAGAGTAAAATTACATTAACTGCGTTCCTTCAAATGTACCTCCCATTCCGGGATCCGTTTTGAGCATGAATGTGACTGAGAAAATTTTACTTTAAAAAAATAATGTCTTTTAAAACGATATATAGTGCACTAACGCAATGCAACATCTGCCTAAAACAAATATTTCGTGACACAACAGTATAAATTGACTATTACCTGGATAACGTGGGATATCCAGTAAAATAACTGTATAACTCTCTCTCTGTGTACCTCTTGTTCTGAGAGGAGGCCTGTGCCCAGCAGTGGGACGTATATAGGCTGGGATGATGAACTGTATAACTTGGGCCAGCGGAAAATATTGTTTTTATCACGCGGCCAGCGTAGTATGAGTGGAACTTACGAAATATCTTTTCAGTGGTGCTAGTCCAATTTATGCCGTTATAAATTTGTTCTCGTGAAACAATGTGGAACGCGGCTTGGCGTGCGATACGGCTGCGGCTGCAGATACGCGTGAGGCTATCACTCGGAAGCGCGAATAATCGTTTCGGGTCCGCCTCTGATTATCTCGATGATCGATGCCAACATCCCGATCCGATTTATTGTAAATTTTTGACACGAATGATTCCGTTAATCTCTGGTTTGGCCTGCTGCGATAAAACTATAATACATTATTAAACATGATAGTAAAAAGTTAAACGCGCGTTATGTAGAGTCGAGTTCATACACTTGTGAGCAAAAATGTGATCAAAAATATCTGAACATGCTTCTACGCCTTTAACAATAGAGTCGTGCTCAGATAATTTTGATCAAATTTTTGCTCACAAGTTTATGAACTCGACTGTAACAAGTCAATCGTGCCGTTGAAAAAGTTATTTAATACATATTTTTTATTCACATTCGTCACCGGTAAGAATTTTCGCAAAATAAGCACTATCTAGTTTTTAGTTACAATCGACTTGGTATTATTTACGTTATTTCGAGGCAGAAAAATGGAAGTTTCTCAATTACTTGTTCGAATAATATGCAAGAAAAGTTTGAATAAATTGACTGCTAGGAAAGAAACAACAAGCCGCACATCAAAGATACGAAAATCAAACGAACGACAAATAAAGGAAACTTTAGAAACAAATCTAATATAACGATAAAGAAACAGCGGTGAATTTGTAAGAAGCCCGGGCAAAGGTTTTTTTTTTGAAACAATGTGACTCGCTAACCAAGCCTCTTGTAGCGGAGAGCTTGATTGCGCTGCTCTAACAAACCGACAACTTTTCTTCAACGTAATATTATTTACCTACTCATCACATCTTAGAGCGACGTTTTGGTTGTTTACTATTCTTGGAACTTGGCAGAAGATTAACTTGGTCTTGCAGTTGTCTGACTAAATAAGTCCGTGGGATATCTAGACCTAATTAGCAGTACTAAAACATTATTTGGTTTTGCTTTAAACGTGGAGTTTTAAAAGTCGGGTTAACTCTAGGAGGACAACAAAAGATTATTTAAGTCCTTTGGGTTATTATTACGATTAAAGTTAACAGAATACTGCGCCGTGTGCTGGCTCTATCCTTTAAGCAGTTAGATTGTATATATACCTAGTTACTCTGTCAGAACTGTAAATAAAATTAATGTCGGTCTTTAGGTTGTTAACGTCAGTTAGCGTTTGGGGCGACCACGGCTAAGTGCGCTGTTAGGTGGAACAGGCCACATGCTCACTGCTCGCTCTCCACCAACACAGTCTACTGTCCCGTTAGCTACAAACTTATTAATTTCAGGAGTGTTTTATACGAGTAAGTACTTCAGCTAACTGCATTGCTGCACCCCCGAGTGTAATCGTTAAATAACATGAGCCGAAGCACTCGCAAACGTTTGTCGGGTGTTAATGACAGCGCGTTTTTGTACAAGCATAAAACATTAACGTGTTTACTGCGAAAGTTATGCTGAGAAATAACACTGTTTTGAAGCGGTCGCTCCGTGCGATATGGCTGTTTTGTTAAATGTTTCAATGCTCAAAAGTTTGTAGAGTTATTCAAACGGTTAGCTCCTTTATGCAAATATCAGAGCAAATCAACTGTTGAACATAGCAAGGATCCCGTGTTTTATGATATTGTACTGATATTTTGTTGTTTGTGGTTTTGTTTGGATATAAGCAAGGTTTTAAGCGTTCCGACCCTCAAAAGGAAAAAATGGAACCTATAAGATCACTCGTTTGTCTGTCCGTCCGTCTGCCATAGCTAATTTTCTGCGAAACGTTTAATTTAACCTACTAAGTTGAAATTCGGTAGGTACATACCGTAGGTATATATTTATGTTGCAAACAATATAAATCCAATTAATTCATAATTGAAGGTTTAATAATATTTCTAATAATACGTTTATTGTTCAACCTATTTAATGACCCAAAGATGAGGCTTTTTGCAGTATTAAAAAATATGACTTTTTTATGATTATTATGATAATATTATTTACAAGGAATTTTAATTTTTACAAGGAGTTCTAAGTTCGAAATTACAATGATGAGTATGTCATGTGTATCGTACCTACTGGACACTTTTTCGTTCCTAATTCAAAACCTCTCTACTTACCGGAAACTATTGATCATTGACATTCTTAACTTTCTGGTGACTTTTTAAAGATATACCTAATGTTGACTGTACGTATAATTTTCGAGAAAAGGTTTTAAATGTGATCACTACACTAGTTTCTTAAATACTCTGGACTATATTTTAAACTACTTGATATTGTTTGTTTTGTAACTAAGTTGTGGTTTAAATTATGTTCTCGCTGCTGAGGTGAAAAGTTGTTAGTGTCATACGAGACCAGTTTTTTTCCATCTCGTGTGTTTGAATCCCTCGCTGATCTCAGGATTCTAATCTAGAATCACTCGCTTCGCTCGTGATTCAATTAAAGAATCCTTCGCTTACTCGGGATTCAAAATCAACACTCGCAGCAATAAACGACTTTGCTCTCTCGTTGCACAAATAACTATTATTACTCATAAACGATGGATGATACCGGTATACAACTTTTTCCCAAATTTTTGACACTTATTATTGGTGTTGCTAATATTAAAAAAACGTACAAATACTTAGAAATTACCAGTTGTTTTCGGTAAAAGTGATGGTGGTTTTCGGAACAACTTAAATCAAATGAAAATTGATAAATATGACTGCTTGTATTTTTTTGCTTTCGTTTTAGATATAGTCAACATTAATTTATATAAGTAAGTAATTTATAAAATAAGTATTTACAGCTAACATTCCGGTTTTTCAGAATATGTATTTTTTACAGTAGTGAGTAGCAGACAAAGTATCATCCGAACTGACCACGCAGCGTGATGTTTATTACGGAAATTAAAAATTTTAGAAAAACATCCTACAATATTCTAAAAAACATTATTGGACAATAATAATAGTAACAATATAAACATGTTATGTTCATAAAATACCGTCTGTCCTACTATTCCCATTGCCGTTAGTAGCTTCTCCCTATAATTTACCTACTGTAAATAATTTCTGAACACAATTTCATGCATTGAAATAATGACCCTTTACTTTATGCACTAGAGCATAAAAAGTAATTTTATATCGCCCAGATCCAGCATAAAACGAACTTAAAAAGCATGAGAACTGAAAATTTTATTTTTAATACAAGCTTTTTTGCTGACTGTACTCTTTATCGACTTTACTTGTCACCGAAACCACATTTGCATACCAAATTTCAAGTCGATGCCATTATACGTTGAAGAGTTCCGTCCTGCGGGGACGATATTGGCCGGACTACGAGGATATCACTGCCAGATTATTATATTGTCACGCAATTAACATAAGTATGCCAAATTTGAAGTCAATCCGACTACTGGATGTTGGTCGAATTTAACTTACAAGATTTGACTACAGACAGACAACGGGACAGGTGAAACTATGTAAATAAAAGCTTGTAAAAATTATAGGGGGCTAAGATAAAAAAAAGTTTAATAACTTAACCTGGCCAATTTAGAAAAGTTGAACAAACCTCCGACGTTGCCATTTCAAAGTTCAATATCTCAAATACTTCTGAACCGATTTTAATATGACATAGCTAAGAACCACCGCAAGGAAATTCACTTTCACATAAAAAATCACGAAGCTACGATGCCACAGACTGACATTAGAGACAAACTCATAACACCCCTTTTTTGCACCGCGGGTTAAAAACAAAAAACGATATATCTAAACTTTTTATAGATATTCTGATATCGAGTGATCAAACTGATCAAATAAGCTATTGTCACAAAAACAAATAATAATAACATTGTAAACTGAAACAAACTTCCTGTTTCGTAATATTTTCCTGGTTCATTGATTCGAATGGAACGCAAGCCGTACTGGCTGTTTTTTACGTTTAGGCGCATCAAATCCGTGCCCAAAATGAGTGAAACAGGCGTGAAATATCCGGGCTGAGCCGACTATTGTACTGCGGCGCACAAAGCGCCCACGCATTTCTATAAGTAAGCTAACAAAACCACAGCCATACACAAATACCTACATTTTCTAGTTACATTATAATAGGTATATTTACAAGATTTAAGGCTCTATGATTAGGTCATTTTATTCCCAAACCAAACCTACACATGTATTTTGCTATCAATTGTTACCAGGACAACTTCCTGACAGCAAAAAATTCAGCGGAAATCAAAGTCAAAGCTTTAGATAAAGGTTTCTTAAATATACCAATATTTCCAGGTAAAACGAACGAAGCTCTTGTGTTCGCTAACTGCAAAGGTACGTAAGTTCTTTCTTATATATACACATCGTTTTTTAATCAGACAAACTACCTTCGAAACAAATTTAACGTACGATGTTATCGTTGTTCATATTAATTTACATTACTTACAGCGAAGACGGTAGCAGCCTCGGGGCTCCACACTTATTGAGTAGATTCGCTAGATTGCGCGATGTTCGCTTTTAATTAGTTTCTGCGCAAGTATCCTCGCTACCAACAGTCTCAAAGAAATTGCCAAGCACCGGAACCAGTTCGCACCAGTATTGGGCTTCGCAACGAAATGACTTCCAACAAAGAAAATGCAAAGTGCTTTCTATTTCATTTCATTCGTATTTCACGAGTTCTCGAGGCGCCCTGATTATTTTATACACAATTGCATTTCATTTCAGTATGTGGGTCTGAAAAATACATTGTCTTTTACTTTTGTGCAACCCTGGTGTAGTAAATGTTTGGATTGATTAGATGTTTAAGTAGGTACTTATTATTAAGTTCAATAGTTAAATGTACTGGATATGTTCAGACTACCTAATATATACGAGTACATAGGAACCATATAAAACCATCTATCATAATCCCTAACTCCTACAATCCAGTTGAACAATGGCTTTTATTATCATTATATGTTGCTGTTTACCCCACTGCCTATATTTATTGTAGACGTGTATTATATGTACGATATGATATAATAATTGTATGTGTAGATGTATTTTTGTTGAGTTTTAATTTTTGATCTACTGTTGATGCACCACCTGCTGTGAAATAGTCCTTCCTTCGTTCTGTAAAAAAAAACCCACGAAGAGATTGCTCTTAAGCGATAAGGCCGCCTATTGCTTACCTTGTAATTTTCTCTCTGTGTACCTGTTTTCTTATCTTTTACTATTGCTGGTGTACATACGATAAAGAGTCATTATTGTATTGTATTGGATTGTCATACGAGTATACTTATTTGACATGACGAATCATTTGGGGCAAATAGACGTTAAAGTATAAAAATAATAAATAGAGTAAAAAGTAGGTACCTATCTTAAAACAATGACAAGTTTTACTTTCTTACGACCAATTCAAATCATTCCAAAAGCTGATACAATCAAGCTGTCGCCATTACATTGGTCCCAAGAAAGCATGTAAAACTGTAGGTACTTACAGAATTCAACTGCTACTAACCTACTACCTAACATGGTAAAGAAAATTATGAAAAGAAAAAAGAAACGAATCGAAACGACCCATTCACAACACAATATACCAAGACGATCATTCAAAACTGGATGCGGTGCAGAAGATGATATTGCATTTAGATGTCAGGCATCTACGTAAACAAAGTAGCTATAGGTACCATAAGCTATATCGGTAGGTGAGCCAGCTAAGCTTGCAAAATACATATTTGATTTCGTTGTTGAAGCACCTCCAGTGTGGAAATCGCTTTCAATATAGGTAATACTCGTATAACGGGTTTGGAAGTGCGCAAACCTCCGAACTTCACATAAACCACCGCCAAGCTGATTTATGGTGCACTTAGACCAGTCCTACGTTTTTGCTTGAGTGTTTTAAAATCACACAAAATCATGAATTATTATTATGAATATGAATTTAGAAGCTTTTAGTTTTCCAAGAATAGCTAAACTTGTTTTTAACATTACAATATAAAAAGTATAACGATTTGATCAAAAATATATTCTGTTCAGTTTGATATTATTCAAAGCATTTACTTATGATTGTTTTTTTTGAGTATTTTTGTACTTTTTATTTCAACTCCAAATTTGTTACTTATACGCAAATTTGTTGCTTTTGTCCAGCGGTGGTGTAGGGGTTATAGCACGCAGCAGGGATTGCTGAGGACCTGGGTTCGATTCCCAGCGCTGGTCTCTTTTTCTGGTTTTTCTGTGCTCAGTGCTACATGTCTCAGTTTGTATTTTCGATAAAGCAATTACTATCGGGTATCCGGTGTACGCGTAGACTGGGCTAGCTGGTAAATAAATATCTAATAAGATATTCAACCCTCCGCACGAGAGGTATGTGAACAAGAAAAGCCTTTTTCGCAAATAGGTAGTATAATAATATAGTCTGAAGGAAATTTATCAAAGCGAGAGGACTTTGCTATGTCCAGTAATAAAGTACTCAGGCTTATAACGAATGCAGGATGTGCGGGACCGATTTCACGTTCAATTGGAATACTGAGACTGGGTTAGCGTCGAGTCGTGGCAAAGAAACGAAAGTGGACAATGTAGCGAGGGCAGTGTTGGATCGGGATGCAAATTAATACGCGCCTCTGGATCGGGCAAATGAATATGCATGAGTGGTCCGTCCGGGTCCGGAATAATATCCGAGCGGCCTCGCCATTCGGGCCGGCTCCGGTGGCCCGCCGCGATCGCCGCCGCGCGACACTACGCACGTTCTTTGGAAAGCGAACGAACATTTTAGTCCACATTGGAAGAAAGCAACGTTTAGCAACATTATTTTTTATTTTCGAGTTGAATTCTACAAATTAGTATTACCGCTAAACGAAATTATAGTACACACGATACTGTATTACCCATATTTAACAATACTTAAACAAACCTGGCAAATGATACTATTTTCAGGCTTCCAGAATTCCAGCTTGTAGCATTATGAAACGATTTTTGACTGAAAATGACAACAAAAGTCTTATTCCCAGAGTTTAAGCTTGTGTTCTGTGGTGTAAATAATATTAAGCCATAAATTTTAACGTCGATATTTTTATAAAATTTTACGAGATATGAATAAAAATGAGTTCTTTTTAATCCGCCCCTGTTATCACCGTAACAAATGCTTACTTTTTAAAATGTATAAAACATTAATGGAACACAAAGAGGATGCTTTCATTTTGATAAAAATGCCAACGTTACGATAAAAGCCGTTCTGAGAAATAATAACGATTTAACGATTGGTGGGTAATGTTTTTCATCTAGCTAGACAATGATTCCTCTGAAGTACCTATATAGTCAGGATCAATACCTAGATCATTTTTAAAATAATTTCGTCAAAGAAATACTGGCCAAATACCTACATACTCGTAATTTAATTGCATTCTTTGACATGTTCCTGTGACGCAATACATCGAACTAATTCGGAATGAGATATTTAAATGTCCCATCTCCATAGCATTAAATCCCTGCTGTGAGACCACAGGACTTCATCATCTGTTCTAGTACCTTCTCAACATACACAGAAACTTATTAATACTAAATTAATGTAATGTTAATTCTCGTATAAATATCCGAGTAACAGAAGGTCGAGGTATTCGCGAGTTAATTGGGGCCACGAGCAACGTCTTAGGACATTCGGTTGAGTGCTGAGGCGGCACAAGTCACGAGATGGAGGGTGCGAGTGGCAGCGGCGCCGTCAGCGAATATGCCACGCTCTGATATAACTGGCGTAACAAGCGAGCTAGCGCCATGTTACGCCATGCTACGACTAATATGCCACGCCACGGCTAATCGCCTCTTATTTTATTTTAGGGGTCCTTACGAATACCCTGCGATCTACAGGCATCTGTAATTTACCCCTCGCATTTAATTATTAATTCAGTGGTTTTAAAACTTCATTCAAAAAAATAATTGGCACAGCGGCCAGTGCCTTGAAGTTTGGTATATCCTGGTACGGTATATTCGTCGCCAAAGAGTCTCATTCTTAATCTGGCGAGGGCATCGCATTCACGTATGATTTGTTCCATTTTTGCAGGTGGTAGGACCTTGTGCAAGGTCCGCCCGGATTGCTACCACCATCTTGCTCGCTAATCCTGCCGTGAAGCAGCAGTGCTTGCACTGTTGTGTTTCGGCATGGAGAGTAAGACAGCCGGTGAAATTACTGGCACTAGAGGTATCCCATCTTAGGCCTCTAGGTTTGCAACGCATCTGCAATACCTCTGGTGTTGCAGATGTTTATGGGCGGTGGTGATCTCTTACCATCAGCAGACCCACTTTCTTGTTTGCCATCCAGTCGAATAAAAAAAAATATTTCAACCTTTTTACGACATATACATTGCAGTGCTGCAGTGAAGTCCCTTTTTTACTAATTATGTCCAGCGAATGTTAGGCTCAAGCTTGTGTTCACGTTTACAATTAAACGCTTTGAGTGTCTAAGATCTGCCAATAATTTCCACTCTTGTCGGTGCTCGGTTTTGGTGTGGTCATTTCGGTTCGGATTCAATATTCTAATTAGCTAACTTTACCTTGCTATCTCATCTGCTTTTTATTCCATGTGAAGCCTGGGATCCGGACCAGTCTTACTTAGTTGTGCCTGTCAAGCTAATCGTTTTACGCTACGACAACCCATGTTATAAGCGGCAATTATAAATACGCACGAGGAAAAAAGCTCGGATATAGGACTTCCTCTTCTTCTTTAAGATTATTTAATTATACTTGGTAGAGTAAAACTCAAATATAATTTTCAAATGTGTGAAACATTTTTTATATATTTCAAGTAAATATATGGCAAGAATGCGTAAACTGATCTGGGTCTTTAAGAAGCTTAGATATGTTGCGTCAAAAACCTTGTTAACACAAGTTTACGTTTCTTTGGCCGAGTCAGTCCTGACATTCTGTATTCCTGTCTGGAGTGGTGCCACCAAATCTAAGTTTCTCGAGCTGGAGAGAGCCCAAAAGGCGATGCTAAAGGTAATTTTTATGAAGCCCTACAAATTCCCCACTAGTGAACTCTACAACCTATGTGACTTACTTACTTACTATATCTTATCATAAAAACACACAACCACTTTTAAACCACAAACAACATCTACATACACGTAGGAAAAAGAGTAATGTAATCCCCACCACAATTTCCAAAACTGCATTTGCAAGGAGACAGCAGGCAGCTCAATCTGCCAATCTTTATAACTATGTAAACAAACACATTGACATTTATTCTTCTACTACACATGATTGTAAATGTTAATTAACAAAATGGCTAAAAAGCAAAAGTTATTTCGATATTGCAAACCTAATCCAGAAATCTAAATGAGAAATTTGAATACTATAATCTTTTTAAAGTTGTTTGGGTAGATAGTTATGCCTAAGTAAATTAATTCCTCTCTGTAATTATACATAGTATTAGTAGAGAGCAGTGTTCTCTTAATACAAGTAACATGTGTACTTAAAAAGAGGCACGGATACCTACTGTTTTTATGTAATTTTTGTTACTGAATAAAAATATTTTAATTCAGTAACAAAAATTACATAAAAACAGTATCCGTGCCTCTTTTTAAGTACACATGTTACACACACACACACACACACACACACATATATATATATATACACATATTTATATATTTAAAGAATTATTCTGATAAATATTATGCATTTTTTTCACAAAATTTAAGAGTGTTTGTTTAAAGACTTTTCATGTTACAGACCAGAAGATAGTCCAGTCTATTAAGATTCGCTTTGCTGATTTACTTCTGCATAAAGCCCGTTTATCTAATATTTCATGCACAAAAAAACCACTGCTCTCCGCGGATTATAGCTGTTTACACCATTCATTACTTAAGATGGCGGGCGCAGGTAGCACAAGCGGCGTCGGCTCGCAATGAAACCAAGCTATAAAAGATTTTCAGCTCTTAGTTTGCGGCTTAGTCAGCAACCTCGCAGCTTTCAGGTATTGTGTACATAATACTGCATGCGAGCCAAGAATAAAATTACGTTGTATGCCTAGTAGGTATACATATAACAATGCAATCATTTTTCAAGCGTGCTTGGAAACGCATGCAAGATTAGACTACTCGTTTTCCATTCAACGGGAAGTTTTTAACATACATTCGCATAACATCTGCTCGAGTTTGGCTCTGAAAGCTTGTACAGCTAGCTTTTCGGACTGGAAAGATTGGTAAAGTCGAATGAAAAATGTATATACAATAAATACATTTGATGCATTTTCATGACACGTATCCTAATAAACATACTTAAAGGCTGCTCTCAACTTTAAAAGTCAATTATGTTCGCTCTAAACTGTGAAAATAGACATAGCACAAAGATGTTTTTCACTTTAATAAAATATTTTTTCTTTTTTTCTTTCATTTAGTAATCATGCATTGTTATTTTAAATTCTGAGCGTTTCTCAAAAGGTTTCTATAATATCTTAGTCTGATTTGAAAAAAATGTTTGCTAGAATTCTTCAGTTCGTGGTAGCAAAAACCGAAATTTTCCATTACCATAATAAGAACACTTTGGTACACTTATTTACATTATTTAGGCTCAGTTTCATTCACACCTGCAACTTATTTGCTTTCTTCAAATCAGAGATGAAAATGAAGTCAACGAACTATTTGAGAAATATTCTTCCATTCTATCGAAGTCTCATAAACATTGGTGCGCAGGCCACAAATGAGGCACTTCAAGACTAATCAGTGTTTACTGCTGGTCTGTTTATCACTAGTTAAACGATGAGATTTCAATTAAAATCTCGTTCGTTAAGCGCACTGCTCCAATTAAAGCTGTTTTTTTACGAGTGCCCCGCCATCGGAGGTGGGCTCTCTGCCCTCCGCCATTCATTATTCTTCGAGGCTCCATACGCCGATGTTCGGTTTAATTAGTTTTAGTAGGAAGACTACGATCTACTTCCTGTTAAAGGGATTGGCAATCTCGATAGACACACAAATACATTTCTCATTAAAAAAAAACTACTAAAACAATGCAGCTCTACAGGAACTGCTGCTCGCTTACTGCTGGTTTAAATATTTTACGTTCGTTATTAAAATAATTTAAATATAAAGGAAGTTTTAAATTAACCGGTTAGTAAATTATTGCAATAGCACGCCATAAAAGAAAATTTGAAGACTTTGGGTCATAGAGGAATTTGTTTTAGTTATTAGTTTACAAATGCATGTGCTATTAAATAGCTAGCCAGTTAGTACATATCAAAATAAAATATTTATATGGAGACTGTTCTAAAAAGCAATATTATGAATTCAAGTATGTTCTTAGTGATGAAATTATTAATAAATAAAAATGTGATAACTTGCGATGGTACTCGTAAAAATCTTCGAAAAAAAAAGGTTAGCATGAAAAAATTACAAACATAAAATACAAACTTTGAACCCCTATTGTACCCCACTGGAAGTTGGATTTCGAAAAATCTCTTCTTAATAGCTCTATGACTTTCACTCAAGACATGTTTGACAAATTTCAAGTTCCTGGATCCAGTAGTTTCGGCTGGGCGATGGTAAATCAGTCAGGATATGTTATTTTTTATAATTAATAGATAAACGAACAAATTGCCTTTACGTATAGCATAAACAAGGTATAAATAATTATACAGACAAAACGTAACACATCATTATTTGTATCAACGGAAGACGTAACGTCTCAGTAAAACTACCTACATTCCCATCATAATAGGGTACCTTATTTTCCCACTTCGTTAGGAAACTACTTTGTTAGGAAATATACATTTCTATGTCAATTTATTATGACAAAAAGAAAATGATAAGAATAGCGAGAGCAAAAATAAGCAAAGCAAAATAATTCTGTTTCCAATTGGGTCGTTAAAAAGACACAAGGAATGGATTCGGCGTGACGCAGACGCGGTGCGAGCGCACAGCCTGCCGCCATTCCGCATGAATACTCATCAGGCTGCAATCACAGACCACTCGTCATTGAAAACAATTATTTTAGTTAATGCTCGTCTCAGCTTTTGGCGGCGGGATGTAGCAATTTGTCACAGCGCCTAGCGCCGGAGATGTTTATTCAAACGAGGAGATTTTATTGCAACGACATAAATCTTCGAGCAAAGTCGTGATGGAAGTGACGTGATCTTATAAACGTACGACAATGGCTATTTTCTTGCCTCTTCTTTTTATTCAACGTATATTCATTTAAGCGAAACGTTCAGGCGACGTGCGTCGCGGTTCTTATTATTTTTTCTCGGAACGAAAAGCTTCTTGTTATCATTTATTGTTTGCATTGAATCTTATGAAATTGTGTACATTCAATCAGCCAAAGTTCCCCCGTAACAAAGTCACAATTCGCTCTGGCTCCGACCGACCTTAAAAAAAGTTTGGGTGATTCCAGTTTAACCGTCTAGCCTCGGCGCTCTTATGCCACGGCAAAGTCAATTAAATACATATCCGACTGAATGACAGAGCACAAAGTCAAACTTATAACCCGGAACACGTATAAACCCTTACAAAATTAAAACAGGAATTGACATCCGTATTGCGGAGCCCAGAGCGGCAATAAGCGAGTTATTAATTCAGCTGGCCGTCAGTAATCCGGGCCGGTACGCGAGACCGCGCGACATGTCGTTATCATTTCGGACATTAATAAAACTCTATCCGTCGTTTCTAACGAGCACGCCGCAAACTTCGTCCGTGGGGAAATATTCAAATGGCGATGGAGGGCTTGCGCAGCGCATATTGACGCGGCTAATTATTGCGGCGGCGGCAGCGCGGGCGCGGGGCCGCGGACCACTCGTTACAACTCCTGCTTGATCAGACGAAGCTGCTATCAAGTGCATATACTCCTACTCGTAGCTGGAGATTGTATCTTATTTGCGCATGCATTTAGTTATCTAGTTAGACTGGGCAAACATACAATTTCCCACTAGGTGCACTTCTGCATTGTGTAAGGGAGTAGGTACAGTCAGCATCAAAAGTAGCGGATCACTTTTTTACACTGTCGCATTGACACATTGGCAATCTTGCCTGGCGTTTAGTACGTGGCTGTAAAACGACAAAGTATGAAAGTGTGCACCTGCTTTTGATGCTGACTGTACATGCGTTATAACTTAAAGGCGTTGATTGAAACCGAATGAAAAACAATATTAAGGACAAGTTATAATATACTCAGCGACACAAATTTAGACCCACTTTTGATGCTAAAATACCTATACACCTATACCTGTACATTTTGAGGGCCAGATTTTTTGCCGCTCAGTATATTATGCTGATATCACCAGTTGGTTATAAATAAAAATTGTATAATTGTCGATCGCAATGGGGTAACAATAATCAACAGATTTGTCATTTACATGCAAATTAATATTGGAAGCAAAAATATTTCTCTTCCAAGCTAAAAAGCTTTTATTACGTAAAATTTTGTATTTTTACTATCACTATAAAAGTTTGCGGCCAAATTAGTTAAAAGTTATTTTTTCATTAGTCCTTCGATTCGATTACTCGTAATATTTAATATTTCACAGAATTCAATAATAAATTAATTGTTAGAAATATTCAACAACTAACAATTTTTGAAGCGTGGCTTCGATTAGTTTATTCTTATTAAACAGAATGACAACAATAATAAAAGATCTTGTAAGTACAATGAAATTTCCGAGAAACGCGTCGTTACGCTTGTGTACACACGAAGGGGATTAAATTCAATCTACCTACTCTAGAGTCTGAGGGACGCATACCTACCTAAGACGCTTCTAATAACGTACTTGTCTCGTGCATGATTGTATCGAGGATAATCCAGATTACAGATAATGGGACGGCTGCTAACGGAGTTAAAAAGCAAAGAGCGGGGCAATTTGCGAAATGTCGAAGAGCAAAATATCCGTTTAATAGGAAAAGGAAACGTGCAAAGCATTTGACATGAGAATATTAGACAAAAATGAGGAACAGTTCTCTCCAACATGTAAAGGGCGATCTTTGGACATTCAGGCCGCATCTGATTTAGTAGGTATGAAAGAGTATAATTATGATGAAATTGATGAATAATTAACGCTAAAAATGTCAAAGGTCACCTTCAATGTTTCTTCGACATATTTACAACCATTATTTGATTTCTCGTAAATCTTTTAGAAGCATCTGTATTCTGACAGAATGGGAAATGTACAGAGAAGATAAGTATAGGTAAGAGCAAGAGTGGGTGGCTATAATAAAAGCGTCTTGGCTCGGTATCGCGCGATGTATCTCGATCGAGAATAAGCACCGGGCGATATTTTTTTTCTATTTGTTGGCTCGCTGGCACAATCCGCGAGTGATATATAAGCCGAGAATACACCGTTTGCAAGTGAATTCAAGTTGTTAAAAGTTTGCCTTGAACCGTTACCCTCGTCGCAGTAACAATCAGCCTCCTATTACGTTGGAGATTTTTGTGTCACTTTAAATAATAATATATTCCTTCGTATGGTTTTCGGTCGATCGTTCTTTTAAACATTAGGCTTGGGCTGGATAGCAACTGACCCCAATCACATCCAGCTGATAGAAGGCTGCGAGTGTACCCAAAGGATGCATAGGTATATGTACCTACTTATTAGATTGTTGTGTTGCTCTGAAGATGAGCTTTGATTGAGTTCGAAACGGGTCAGTGTAGTGTGGCGGTGGTGATAGATGGGTTTGTGTGATTTGTTCTTACAGTGTGGAGGTAGAGGAACTGCATGAACACGCATATCTTGCATAAACTTAGCTATCATAAGGTCGCGGGTGAGCAAAGAAATTATTATAGTTCATTGATATGGACCTCCGCAAAGTAACGCCTGATTCTATAAATTACTTATTAGATGCCCTGAACAGGGCTTTAGGTGTCAATTGATTTAAAGCAGCAGTTTTTTCCACGGATTATGAGCCGGTGGGAAGAACTTTAACACTTGTGATAAACGTGTAGGCAGCCAAAAAATGTCATCGACCCTACGATTTACTGTGTAAGTAATAATTCATTTGTGTATCGGATTTCAGGGTATTCTCTTACAGCGGTCGCCTTGCGAGTGTGAGTAAACACGACTGAGAATAAGCCGACGCCGGCTTCAATACGCCGCAAATGACGCGTGAGAGATACGAGTATTGCGTCAGACCATAAACGTGACGCTCCGAACAAATGCCGCCTAACAACACCATCAACTACTCATAAGCAGAATGCTAAAATATCGTCATTATTCAGAACCATACGATTTATTTCGATTTGTGTCGCCGTTTCTCATAGCTGCCAAAATATGTAGTAAAATTCACAAGATTCTCCGTGTAGTAGAGCCATGTTTCTGATTTTGTATACAGCTGACACAAAATATTTAATTTAGTTCAGTAGTGTATCCAGAAAAAATAGTTAAGCCGTTGGCCTGTTACACAACTCTACTTTATTTATTTTGAGCTATACAGTCCAGGGATGGTGTTTCCTCTTCATATTTGTTGCAAATGGGCGTTTAAAAATGTCACCCGTCACGTTACGTTGTCGTTTCAATGATAATAAGCTGGATTGTGACCGATAACCTTTAGCAAACTTAAGAAAAGGTTAAGACAAGGAAGTTAATCTAATAATTCATGGTACTTTCACATCCTAATACTTTCTTATACTGAATTAATTTTTAGGGCTTGTGCCCTGAAATACCTACGCACGAAATACTAGTATCGTTGTTACGTTTTTTTAAACATGACATGGTATTAATATTTCGTTGATTTAACTAGGTTTTTCAGTACAAGCATTTAATTAACATACGTATAAATTTTACTAAATGAAGTTCTAAGCCCGAGTTAAACATTTCCATAAATTTAAAAACCTATCCTTTAGAATGGAGCTAAAGTCTAAGTCCAATAATCTTATCTTTATCATACTCTTCTACTTTAATGGTCCCAACGATCACCATTTTCTTTAAAATAATACTAATAAAAACTGGTAAATCTTACTCACATGTCTCTCCGTAATTAAGAAAACGCGAGAGGGTTAATCCAATCTTGGTACATTAACAATAACATGTCAAGTCGAATAGCGCTATATAGCTATCACAAAGTAGCGTTCGAAGCATAAATGCTGTTAGCACGTGTATTAATTTCCGTACAAGTAGCCGAACGTAATTTGATTGTCACCATGTTCTAGGAAGGAGATTAGACTGGGGCCGTTGTCGTGTCAATAAACAGGGCATGTCAACAAGCGCGAGCGCAGGCTTCTGCTTAAACAGATATTGCCTTAAGCTACATGTTACACATGCTCGTTAGTAGCACGAGATGCTACTATCGAGCAAATGCTACTTACTAGCACGTGTGTACAGGGCATGCTAATATCGAGCATGTTTTTTTAGTGGCATGCTCCCTAATAGCAGGCCCTGCTATTTTCAAGCATGCTAGTTGATTCGGGGGTGGAAAGGGAAAAGGTAATAAGCAAGTGTGAACGCGTTTGCTTAATGACCATGCTAGTATTGGTAGTGCCACGAGAGTTGCAAGCAAAAAAAGTTACTAGATTTTGTTACAAATAAATTAAATTATTAACGTTGAATTTGCGAAAAGCCGTAACGGCTACAGGATTGCAGCCGTAGGCCGTGGATTTTAAGAAAGCCTGCCCTGCCTGAAAGCCGTAGAACACGGTAGTTGCTATGGCAACACTGACTTTCAACTGGCATGTGTAATCGGAGTGTTTGTTTTGAGCATGGTTCTTTAGGAGCATACTTAAAACTAGCATGCTTATTACTAGCAAATGTAAACAGTCCATGAGCATGCTCATTACTGGCAGCTCATAAGTATGCTTATTAGCATGCTAGTAACGAGCATGTGTAACAGTAGCTTAATGTTTAAAGTGTTGGCAGTGGACAAGGCATATTCGCTGTCTATAATGAAATGACTAGTGAAAGCCTATATATATATAGCATAGTGTCATTAATTCAAATACATGTAAGGTTATTACCATAATATTGAATTTAATTTGAAATACACACGCAAAACAACAAACAATTCTAAATATAACACTCAGTTCTAATTCTTATCCTCGTTCGTATGTTAAATGCGAAAATAACTGTCTTTATTTGCCTCGTTTTTATGGTTTGGCAGAGAAGTCCCTTGATGATCGAAATTGGTCATATTATGATAGTAATAAATAAAATAAGAATAATATTTTCTGCAGTACGAGCGTTGTGAAAAATACGGTATTTGACTATTTATTTATTAATTCAAAGCTTGTCAAGTCGCGTTTTCCAAAGGAAAAATAATATTGATGGTACTTCTATGTACCATCAGCCAAATTATGTGGTCTACCTTCCTAAAGTTAATAATCGTTTGCATTTCATAAAACAATAATGCCAATAGATGTGTCTGTCACCTTGAAAGTTCGACTTTAGCGACATATTCATTTGATACGCACTTATTTAAAAATTGATAGACCACTTATTTGGCTGATGGTACATGTAACAGAGTTAGATATAAACGTTTGAAATTCAAGATTAGACAGGGAAAGTAATACTAGCAGTGACGTCACTCGCAAATAACGCCATAGCAACTGCATAGAGAAAAGCGTTTTAGAAAGAGACAGTTATAAAGAACACTGAGTTAAATTTTTTACCGGATCATTTTTATTCTTCGCTAAACCTTTGTATTTTCAATAGAATATGGCAAATTCAGGAGTTAAGCATATATTCTCAGTGAAATCTTCTATACAATAAAGATGAAGCTGTTGTTAATCTGTGAGATACTTTCGCTACCACGTAGGGCGTAGCGGTGCGCTCGTAATCGATAGCAGCGTTTTCCGCTTTATAGCGCAAACTGCCCACGAACAGAAAACTCAACATGTCTCCAGCATTATTAAATAACTAGCTTTTGACCGCGGCTTCGCCCGCGTGGAATTCGGTTATCGCGCGCTGTTCTCTCGGGAACTGTGCATTTTTTCGGGATAAAAAGTAGCATGTCACTCTCTGGCCCATAAACTATCTCTATGCCAAAAACCACATCGATCCGTCGCTCCGTTTCGACACAAGCACACACACTTTCGCATTTATAGTATTAGTATGGATTAGTAAAGTATAACACAAACAGTTTCATTATACTCTCTCTTAACTACTTCTTCTTTCTAACAATGGCCGAACGATGTAATTAAATAATATTAAATTACATACTGATTTTTAAAAGTCTGAAACTTGAAACAATAAAAAAAATATTAGTCTTTAAACATGCGTACCTGAATTTAATTAATTATGAACAAATGAATTTACAAAAGCTTTTGACATGCAAAAAGCCAGTTTAACACTTAAAATAAGGGTTCCTAATTGACTACGGAACCCTAAAAATCGCAAGTATTGGTTTTTGTTAATTTTATTATTCCAGCAACCCGTGAAAATATGCTCATCTAAAATACACAAAACTATGAAAAAATCTGCTATACAATTTCTCGTGTTAAAAAGTTAGAGTAGTTTGATTTTATATCGTAGCACATGCGCATTGTAGCACAGCCGATGCGTAGCACTTCGTAGCCGTTGTGCTACGAAAAGCGGCGTAGCGCGTAGCTCGGTCAGGCTCCCTAGACTACGGTACTCTCTTTTATTAGAACAGACAAGCGCTAAAGTAGGCATAAAAAAATTGCAAACTCGCTGATTGCATTTAAAAAATAGGAAAACTTTTTTACCAATTGGGTTACTTAAATTCAACAAAGATGTTACTTGATAGTATATTATTGACTAGCCTGTCGCCTGTTATTCCGTCTGCGTAGAATTCGTGTATCGCTATCCCGCGGGAACTATGCAATTTTGCGGGATAAAAACTATCCTATGTCATTCCCCGGGACTCAAAGTATGTTCCCACTTGCTCGTTTGCCATCCAGTCGAATAAAAAAAAATGTGTACACCGAATGTCATTTAAATCGGTTCAGCGGTTTAGACGTGATGAGGTAACAAACAAACAGACAGACATACAAACTTTCACATTTATAATTTAAGTGAGATTACCTTTGCGTACATGCCGAGCGTTCACAAACTAAATACAAAACACGCGAGTAGCCCGTGTATTATTTTTACCCGACTGCCCGAAGGAGGGTTATGTTTTTCGAGCGTATGTATGGTATTTTTTGGTCCTCGCTGCAGCCTAAACGGCTCGACGGATTTTTACATATGATGTATTATTGGATTCGTCATAACTGTTGAAGTGACATAGGGTATATAAAATTTCAATATGGCGTCTGCGGAAAAAAAATGGCGGAGGAATAAAAAATATATTTTGTATTGCAACAATATCAAATGAAAGCTAAGAATTAGCCCATTCTAAATATATATTTGGGTTATAATACTTTTAATGTACCAAAAAGTATAAAATAAAACATTAAATTAAAAAAATCTAAATTCTTGGTTAGGAGTCCCGATTGATGCACTTTAAATTAGCTACTTGGTAGAGTTCTAGACCACTAGAGTTATTTTCTTCCTTTTAGTTTTTAAGGCAGTCGGGTTTTTCGATTTTTTAAATTTAATGTTTTTTAGTAAGCTTTCAATTCAAAGTTACCTTAAAACTTAGGTAAACATCGCTAAATAAGTTTCTGTAAAAAAATATTTTTTTCCGACTGTACTTTTTGTTGATTATTGTCATCTGAAGTACATAATTGCATATCAAATAAGGAATCCATCGTCGGATTGAATGGAAGTGGATAAATTTGTAATATTTTAAACAAGGTGAAGCCAATAAAAAGCTTGGAAAAACCAAGTTCACACGAGTGAAATCCAAGTCCCAGAATAACATTAGCCATGATTGATTTCGCTTTCATTAAGACAAGAATCCTCCTTATAAAAGTTAGGTACGTATAAATAGAGACGCCAAACTTTGTCACTTAGCATAACACACGCATAAGTGCAAAATTAAGTTAGAAAGTGGTTCGGCAGGCCCGGCAACAAAATCATAATGTAATTTGTCAAGTGTCGTGGGGTTTGGGCACATAGCAGTTTCCCGCGGCGTTCCCGCGAGATGGTTCCTCCTTCGTATCATATTCCCATTTAGCTCGTGCCTTCAAAAATGAATTCTTACGAGTATATTAAAATAGAGGCAAATATTTTCATTTATCGTCCTCGCGTAAATATTTCTTTAAGCGCTGTTGCGCAAAAACCTTTGAGCTTTTGATGTTTGAATAATTTAACAACTTCCGTGTGATGTCCCTCTGCAGTGAATTTCGTTGATGTTATAACATTTTAAAACAGTTTATCCAGCCATCGTCTTCGCAGTTGAACATTGTAAATAGCACCGCAATATTACCAACATCAATCAGAAAATACAATACAATACAATAACTCTTTATTGCACACCGACACAGTAAGCAGTACAGAAAACAATGGTATATACATAGAGATTTTCTAAGCAATAGGCGCCCTTTTCGCTTCAGAGCGATCTCTTCCAGGCAACCTTTACAATGGATAGAAGTAAGGAATACATTTTAGCAGAAAAAGTCATATAATTGAGAAAATAAAGTCGTAACAAAACCTTTACCCCAAGAGCAATTCTACTTGATTGATTTCAGTTAACCCCAAACGCTAACAAATATACTGCAATCTATATTAGCATCGAGAAAAGTCAAGAAATGCTTAAGTCTTCATCATTTAGCCAGCGTAATTTGAAAACATTTTCTTATTCCTGTCTTTTATGCTGAATGAATGATTAATGCTGCCTTATGACTCTTTGCGCAAACTGCAGACTTCAGGTGCCTAGTTAGCGAAGTTACTATCGTCCGGAAGATACGCAGAATTTAAAATCCGAGAGCGACGACGTCGTATTTTATGCCCCGAAGCGTCGGCGTCACGTACCATTCGAATGCTCTAAATATAACTTTTGTTACAAAGACCCATTCTGTATCATCGTGGGAACATGTGGTCGGGTAGGGCAATAAAAATTGTGCACACTGTGCAAAATTGTTGACCGTAGGCACATTGATTGGGAGGTTGGTGACAGTGGTGTGTGACGTCACAGTGAATTAGCAATACAATCGCTTAGGGTGACGCCCGGACGGCTCGAGCACGATGCAGGCGTAATTAATGGAGAATTGCCGAGTGGCCTCGAGATCGTCCCAAATCTGCTTAAACCCTACCATCTAAATAGCAAAATTAATTACGTTACACTCATGACCTATTCCGGTGACTTTCCAGATGTATTAAACGTTACAAAGTAAACGAGACGTGCACTACGTCTCTACATCGAAACGCTTTTGTGAAATGATGCAAGGAACGTGCCACTTCCTTGCTGTCGTGAAATCTTACTACGCTGAGAAGATTTTGTACTGGTATGTATGTGACGTTAAGTAATTCTGGGATGTTTAGCTGCACTTAGTTCTGAATTAACTATATCATCTGTTAATATAAATAGAGCGAAATGTTAGAAGTAAAACAATATCAGATTAATCCTCACGCGCTGTCCACCGACAGAAAAATATTTGGTACCGATTGGATTCGGCCCATGATCCTGATACGATAATGAAAGCGGACGCGGCCAGCAATATAATACCCACGGGTATTTCAGTTGTTTGTACTCATAATAACACTAAACGAGCCTAGTGATGCACTCTCCGGAAATATAATTATTCAACACGAAGAGCACTGCCCGTGACGTATTATAATAAAACCTAAAACAGCCATTAAGATATTGTCTGTTTTCGACTTAATGCCGTTATTCAAAGCCGCTATTGAAAACTTTATTCGATCTGAAATTCGGTTGGAATTTGTATATTTAAGAATATAAACTTATAGAAAATACAATCATATACCTAAGAGCTAAATACTACTAAATAATAAATCTACTAGCTAACTTAAATAATATTTTTATATTGTAAAAAAAGGCCTCCAACAAGATGGAGCGACGACCTGGATCTGGATCTGGAGATCGCGGAATCGCGGTGGATGCGAAAAGCACAAGACCGGTCTGAGTGGAGAGCCTTGGGGGAGGCCTATGTCCAGCAGTGGACGTCAATCGGCTGACATGATGATTATAAAAAAAGACCGCCTCGAATCGTTCGTAGCGCAAAGGTGCCCAACACGCTTGCCGCGTTGCTCATAAATGATGTAGGTACTTCCACTCTTTACGAGTATCATTTCCAGTTATTATGTTATAATTTCGTTATGATTGACTAAAGTTCCAATATAGACTGACGCGGAAGCGGCATATGTGTGCAATATGTAGATGGATAATATCTACACTGACGGGAGGGAAGCAATTTATCAAGCATTTTAGGGAGTTTTCCATTGTGAGGTGGAGCGAGGTTTTACCAGCCATTAGCGGCAGCGGACGGCGAATGTGAGCTGCCAGGGTTGCTAGATGCCCGGATTAAGTCGGATATGTTCAGCTACTATATGTCTTATCTAAGTACAATTGACGACACGGGTTAGTAGCTTGACTTATAACTAAGTGTCTATTATTGTAACGCAATATTTTTAACCACTTCTTTTTTTGTATTGAGACAAAACGAAACATGGCAATTATGCTTAGTTTGGATGAAAACAACAAAATAGTACCATCAAGCTGATCTGATGCTGGAGTCACGATCTAGACACTGGAACTCCAAGACATAACAATTTAACCGAGCAGTACGCAGTTACCATTAAAGTATGTTTTTTTAGTTTTTTAAACTATTATTTAATCGCAGCAAAAAAAAAGCTTGAGTGAGAAAAGCGTGTCAGTCGGCAGGTGGCAGTTACGTTGCATTTGGAATGCAGTCCGTCTCCACTGACCCTAAGCTGAATAGCGAAGTCAATAAGGCGCCCGGCGCCAGACAAGGTTACATGTTAAGTTACTTAACTCATTGACGGTAAACAGTCCAATTAAGATAGCGAAGCCAAAACGACAAAATAAAAGCAGCCAAGGCGAAGCGGATTATCTTGCTCTTGTTGGCAGCCCTGTTCGCTGTCGCTGCACATAATCGCGCAACTTGAAGACGGGACCAGCAGAAGATGTCTTCAATTAAAACGAGTTATTAATGTCTCGACAGCATAAATGAGCTGCACTGCCTTGATTATACCATCTGTCTAGAAAGATGCGCGATGTGAACTCGAGAATTAATTCGTGTTCTAGTTGTCCTAATGTGCTTTAGCGAAACCTGATTATCAAATTTTGGCACGGTGAGATGATGAGTCATCATCATCATCATCAGCCGGAAGACGTCCACTGCTGATCAAAGGCCTTAGAATAGGCCTCTTAGAACGCCACAATGAACGACCACTCGCCACTTGCATCCGCCGGTTTCCCGCAACTCTCACGATGTCGTCAGTCCACCTAGTGGGAGGCCTGCCAACGCTTACGCTGAGTATTAAAATATATCCTTTCGGTACCTAAGTTTTTTCGTTAGTAACTATATTACATATACTACACGAAAAAAATAGGTTATTTAATACATAAACAGTGACCTATCCTCATAAATAGACTATAAATTATGTTTGTAATACAACAAAATAACTATCCAAATATTTTTAGTGAAAACTCAATAGCGGACTTCGGATAATTTCAATAACATTAAAACGTTTTCAGACCATCTTTTCTCTGCCAGTCTGAATTCGGCAGTCGTTGAAAATTAAAGAGCTCTCATCTCATTGTAAAATTTGGCTATCACTCTATACCAGTTAAGGTCGTTTAGTTTGACCCCATTCGTTAGCGTAGATATTGACCGTGGCTTAACGAGCGGGAAGGCTCTGTTTCGATACAGACACCGGCAGTTACTGCCAGACCTCCTGTTAAATGGCGCGTCACAATGTCATTAAACTGAGGGACAGATAACTAGGCAATCAGCCAGCTACTCCACTGTCAAGGATTAAGACGATTTTGAGCTTAGGTTTACAGGTTTGAGACGAAAAGTGCCACAAGCCGATTTTAACAAAACGCATATCAATGAACTGAAACAAAATGATAATATCATGGACCTCCGCAAAGTAACGCCTAATTAAAACAAAGTATATAAAACGCATATTAACCGACGAAAAAAATGGAGGAGGTTCTCAAGTCGACGCGTCGGCGAGTATATATATATTTATATTATGTATGACCACGCATAACTTTTTACAGAGTACTCCGATTTGATAATTCTTTTTTTATTGAAAAGCGTATACCCCGAGGGTGGTCCTGTAAAGTTGTAAAAAATCCTACCCTAAGGGTAGGAAAACAGGGGATGATTGATTGCTCAGTCATTGATTGTAATGTATGACCAGGCATAACTTTTTACGGAGTAGTCCAATTTCGATAATTCTTTTTTTATTGGATAGGGTATATCTTGATGTTAGTATTATATAAATTTGGAAAAAAAATACCCCAAGGGTGGGAAAAATGTATAAAATAAAAACTTTTTAACAAAAAATTAAACCAACGAAAAAACCGAAAAGCAAACAAATTATAAACCTTTTTCTCTTTTCTGTCCTATTTAACCTTAATATAGTTACTAGTTTGATTTGAAGTCGGTGCCTCAGCACTAGCCTTCAGAAGTGGACCTATAGTGCATCTACCTAATGGGCTTCTATCACTCCTCCTGGCTCGTGCTGAGGCACCGACTTCAAACTAGTACCTAGATTAAGGTTAAATAGGAGAGAAAGGAGAAAAAGGTTTATTATTTTTTGCTTTTCTGTTTTTTTCGGCGGTTTAAGTTTTTTGCTAAAAAGTTTTTTTTTGCATAATAAAATAGATTATTTGAACGTTGTCAGAGTACTTTTTGACGTAATTTTAGATATTTTATGAGTCAGCAACTAACTAACAATAGACAAAGAATCAAATGACAAGCTATACTTTTGAGCTGGCCGATGTTTACAGATTCTTGATTCTAAAGAGCAAATAATAACATTGTATTTGACTTTATCTAGTTTTTATCTAGTTTTGTAAAAAGAAAGTAATTAAATGTTCAAAATTTTAACCTCTGCATGTATTTTTACAAAAATTGCTTCTGCTTGGAACTTAAATGGAATTAACACTGTCATGAAATTTATATTGATATTGCATTGCATAGCAAGTTTGCTAAACTAAGTCAGAACTTTGCATTGAAACATTTAGGATCATGCATGTACCAGTTTGGACCAGGTATCCCCGCAGCAGCAGTTAGACCGCACTCTGTGTTAGTTTCACAACTTAATGCTATTGTAGTATCGAGGTACTTGATAGCTGCAATAGCAGCTCTAGACGCTAGCTATAGCATCATTTTAATGATTACTTTAAATACACTACGCTATCAATGTCAACATTGAGGTTAATGTTTTTGTAAGAATCCTAAAGAACATTTTAAAAGTAGGTTCTTGTAACTTGTAGTATAATGTAAGTATGATAGGAAATGCATAATCACATCGAATAAGAAAACCCATACGTAAAACAAAAAGATAAAATATTAAAAAGTGCGGGGAAAACTTAAAACCAAATGTAATAAACATTCGCAAAAGTAATAACTCATGTAGAAATAGACATGAAAAGAAAGAAACTGTTAAACCATATTTCACTACAAATAACTGAACGTAAGATGCTCGTATATCATCTTCAAGGCAAAACTGGAGTGACATTACTCTGCGTTTGACTGTAAACAATGTGGCACAGCGCGACCGCGCGCTCCGCTCAACCTCCACGACATGTACAAGTTAATAGTTTAACAAGTTCGCACAGACAACACTTCCACAAATTGTTAGCGTGATTAATCACTTCAGCGATTTAGAATCGCGCGAGCAAAGCTCCGCCTCCGACCGCGGGACTCGTCCAAAAATAGTTATAGTGAGGGGTTCTATGTAAATTAAATCGAGACTCATAATTCAAAGCGGAACATAAACACAACGAATTATTACCGGTAGTCTGGTGGAAACAGATAAAATTCTAATTTGTCGCGAACTAAGGCAAATATTTAAAAGCCGGTACGGGCGGTGCAGCCTATAACTACGTATATTTACCGCTTACGCTTAATTTCCTCGAGGCAGCGAAGGCAGTTTTAAAGCGGGATTGAATCGGAGCGCTCCGCCGACATCTGTCGGTGACGGTTGGAAATTTGAATACCTAAGGATCAGACAATCGCATGCAGCCGATGCAATTGCAGCTCCGCCGGCCCGCCCGCGGCTACGTGGCGACGCGGCGCAGTGGCTCCGACGCTACTCATTTGTATTACACAAATATCTCGCTATTATGTTATTGTATCTTAAATTGTGAAATTCGTGAATTGTTGCAAAACTAAAGTAGCGTGAATTTCGCTGAATACTCGTTTTGAGCTAGTCTCAGTCGAACGTCATCTACAGATTACATACAAATATAACGTTTCAAACTTTCGTGATTCTCACTCATAGTCAAAATACCATAACAATACGAGTAGTCTTCTCGTGACCACGGCAACTGTAACGTTGCTGAAAGGTCGAGGTAAATATTACTCGTGTAAAAATAGCGTGATAAGTCCCGTTACATACAAATAGTTATCTGCAAAAATCTTTCTAAATACGTGATCGTACCTGTTGCTTATTAACTAATGGGCTTTTGCTTATTGATTTAAATATGAAATTCATTAAGTACCTACTCGTACTTACAACTGAGTCATTTCTTCTTCTTCTTCTTTCTTCCAACAAATAAAGATCTATGTTTGTAATAGAACCGTAAGCAAGCCGTGGGTAAAACGACAAAAGAACCGAAGGCAGTACAATTGTCCAAAGCTTAAGCGCGGATTGCCTAACCCAAAGAGGTACTTGACGCAAGTCAGAAGTCGAGATAAATCTACGGATTATAGCAAAGTTTTAAAGATGTATTGAACAACTTTATGGTGCGGACGAAAATTATTTTCACTTTGGTTCTGACTGCGAATATTACAGGGATTCGTCTATAAATTTTCATCGCGGTTGTGGATAGTGAGAAGTTGTGACATAAATATATCAGAAAGTTCGATTAAAAAAGACAAGGGTATTAGAATAGAATAGAATAGAATATATTTATTTGCAAAGAATAAGTAGTTACATAAAATATCATAAGGAGGTGTTGAGACAATAGGCAGCTTATTCTGCTATTTCTAATTATAGCATGCAAAAATAAATTTATTTTTTTAGTGTTAAGTTTAAGGGTAAGTGAGAAACTCCTTTACACTATAGTATGTTTTTTCTGACAGTATCTGTACTAACTTATTTTTAAATTTATTTAGAGGAAGCACTTGTACGCACTGCGGCAGATTGTTAAAAATTTTCATGCATCTGAGGCAGGAGCGGTTACGAGTGCTTTCGAACGTTCTCTGCAAATTATTATTAAACAGAATTTTCTGATGACACAAATAGTGAATCTATCGTTTAAAATTTTCAGGCGGCTTATTCCTGAACAGCATTCTGTTTTACATTTTAACTATAAATGTTACACAAAGCAGTTATGTAAACAACAGGTCATAATGGCTTTACTCGGCCTGAGCTCTGGTTGAGTCCGAAACGCGTCAGTGATTGTGGTGGTGGTGATAGACGGGTTTGTGTGAATTGTGTGTGTTCTTACAGTGTGGAGGTGGGGGAACTGCATGAACACGCATAGCTTGCATAAATTTAGCTAACATAAGGTCACGGGAGAGTAAAGAAATTATCTTAGTTCATTGACAACAAATGAACCTCCGCAAAGTAACGCCTGATACAATAAATTAATTAAATCCCATGTAATACGTAACAATTTTTCACCGCAGTGAGTAAAAAAAGAAAAAAAAATGTAATTTTTTGCAAGCGCCCATAAAGCAAATTTATTACTGAAACCAAAAAAGGACTTACTCCTTACTCGCAACTTAATTCAGAATAAATAATTCACTGGTATTAAAACTTTCCGTTGACCTATTTTCATAATTATCCGAAATGAGACCTGACCATCCTACTGAAAAGTTTCTCTTCCTATTTTAAAGCAAACGAGGAAGGGATTTTTTTAAGTTCTCAAGATTTATATTTTTTAAAGGCCAGTCAATACTAAAGGGACACTCAGACAACAATTCTTCAAAACTTGCTGCTACTCGCAACTTTGTTTGTTTTCCGGAAGAACTGTACGATATAAAAACTAGTCTACGTTAAAAGAAAGGTAGAAAATATTAGCATCAGGCAGTATTTACACAAACAAGCAAACAGCAAAGTTGATCTCTTTGTTACATTAGAAAAGATTTTATATTTTACACAATTTAAGGTCATCTGGACTCTGCCTACAAACCAGCTACATTTAAAACAAAGTAATGTTTTCTTGCCGAAAATATATATACCCATCCTTGTCTACATTTTTGGTGAGTATAAGAGTTATTCACACTCATTTATGCGTTGAAGACAACAATAACTAAGGATAATCAAAATACGGTCCTATCTTGTATCGCAAAATAAATTTCATTATCGAATATCGTTTGGTGAAAACAAACGACCGGACACACGACGGCCCCGTAAGATTTACGATGTAGTAAGAGAAAATTTTATTATACTTTCAATTTCACCGGTACCCTCGAAAATAGTCCTTTGGGTGACATAAAATGGTCTTGGCCATCCCTGAAGAGCCAAGTCAAGTTACCTGAGAATTCCGACGTCATGCCAGATTGCCAACGTGCAAGAGGGCAATTTTAAGTATTACCTGAGTTAATTATATTAGCGAGACGGAGAGAGTTTGAGACTGTAATGCCATTATGAAAGCAAAGGTTGGAAAGGTTTTAATAAGGTCCCACGTTGACAAGTTAAGTAGAACGCAGGGGTCGGAGCGGCAGAGAAATTCCACGTTATAATGTATCGCAGGCAGCAACTGTGCGAACTCATCGATCACAGGCTGAGTACGATAGCACACACGTGTAACACTTCCCGTGGAACTTTGCAACGAGTGGCTACACACGCCAAACTCGCGCCCGCGACATGCAGAGCGGCGCCGCGAGGCTCGTTCATAACGGCTCAGGTTGAATGAGGGCTCACATATATTGCCCAAACAAAAATATAAGCAAAACTAAAAGCATAAACATGTGGCATCTTTCACAAATGGGTTGAACCAGCCTACTGCTGCATTCCTGCTATTCTTTACTGGCATTTCAAATGGCATTGCATTTAGTTAAATGAAAAGTATATATTAGTTAGAAGCAATATAATAAGTAACTATCCTTAATATTACCATGAAGAATAAATAAATAAATTAGCAATTAATTGTCGCGTTCAAGTCCCGGGTATAAAATAACTATATATATGTAAAAGTCGTACAAGTTTAAAATAATGTCGCTATTATTGTTAATGTAGAATTTGTATACCTAATAGGAAGTAATATAATCATGGTTCAGATTCAATATTACAAAGCAAAACTACCCTAAAATACCTGCAACATATTTGATAGATATGAAAAATATAAAGATTTCATATTTGGACAACAAAATCCTCTCCATATCATATGTTACAGCAGGAAAGCCGCTTATGCGGCCAAAAGAGGAATGTAATAATTTTCTTCCGTAAATTTATCGTTTTAATCTCATGTTATACAGCCTTTTCAAATCCGATCTGTAAACACTATTTATAAATAAAAGCCTTTTATAATTTAGACTCCCACCAAGTCGTGTTCCGAGAACTTCAATGGTATTGCTAAACTTGACGTATCTAACTACTTTATAAATAAAGAAACATTTATATTCAATACTGATTTAAAACACGAGAACAAGTCATCACCATCTATAAAATCTAAGTAAGTAACATTTTATTGTTTAGCTATAATAAACTCCAAACTACTATTACGACTGATTCAACTTTTACAAAATTTACGGTAAACTGTAACATCTACCGAAAAGAATCGACGTTTATTTAGAAGATACACAAGCATTTCCAATTACTCATAAAAAGTAACAGACTTTGTGAAATTCTAGTATAGTTTAAGCTTATTGGACATAAATAGTAGATGGAGCGGAGTGGATGGACATTTGGCGAGTGCTCACGCGTTCAGTTGAAATGGGACTTTGAACTATGCTGGATGGAACCGGGAACTTTTCCGCTGTGGGATTTTGCAACGGTCCGGCCACGATTTACGAGTAGCGTGACCAGCGGCGTGGCGAACATTTTCTGTTCGTTGCACGGCCGAGACCCTTCTTTACCGGGCGCACGCGCAATGAACGGGGGAAATGTTTGCCGCGCGTTTCTTTTCGAATCTAAATAATGTTTATATTTTAAACCATTTACAATTTAAAAATATTAGTTTTCCTAAGGTTTTCCTTTTGATGAAATAAATAGCCTAGCCAGTGTTACTTTTTACTTGAAAAAATCCTAATTCTGCATGATTCACTTAAATGTATGACTCAAACAACATTGTGAATTTTGTTGACGTGATTTTGTGACGCGCAAAGTGACAGTGATAGTATACGAGTAATTATGTTTGCACAAAGATTCTGCAGTAGCACTTCGTTTCCGCATTTGATGACGAAACGTAACCGCGACACGAAACCGCTTTCGCCCATTATCGCAGTTCATGACTTCTAATTCGGAAGTTTTATAAAACGGTTCCGGGTCCATCCTCTCCAATTTTTGCGTTCCTCGTGTTGCATTCAATGGTGCCGAAAATAAATACACAGTTAAAACAACGTAATGTACTAGTTTAGTGTGCTTGATTACGATTATTTTTTATTTTTTTATTCGACTGGATGGCCAACGAGCAAGTGGGTCTCCTGATGGTAAGAGAGCACCACCGCCCATAAACATCTGCAACACCAGGGGTATTGCAGATGCGTTGCCAACCTAGAGGCTTTAGATGGGATACCTGAAGTGCCAGTAATTTCACCGGCTGTCTTACTCTCCACGCCGAAACACAACAGTGCAAGCACTGCTGCTTCACGGCAAGATTAGCGAGCAAGATGGTGGTAGCAATCCAGGCGGACTTTGCACAAGGTCCTACCACCCGCATTATTATGGGATTCAGAATTTATGTTGGAAGATGGAAAATCGGAACGTAAATAAAACGAAAATATTTTATACGGGAGTGTTTTCTTTGTCATCTTCTCTCGTACTGTATCTAATTTTTTAGCAAACTAGTGTCTCTGTAGGAGATAACTCCCAAAGTGTATTTTATGATACATTTAAAAGCTGTAACATTCTACAGCTGGTATTTTCGCATTTTTCAGGCGGGATTTTAAAATCGAATTTGTTAACTGTAATAAGTCAGCAAATGAGGCATCTGTTCATACATTTTAAATTATTTTTAGACGCGGTTATAGTATAGGTTTTTAGAGAATGCCCATTTGAAATAGCTTAAATGTTCATCATTTTGTTTAACAACTCAAATAGTGAAAACATCATCAATAGTCCATTTCTTGATTAGGAAAAGGAATTGAACTCGGCCCCCCGCGTCGACACAAAAGACTGAAAACGGTGACTGACGCAAAAGCAACACAGACCGCTTTGTTGATTCAGGTTTTAACAAATTACTTACAACCGAAATGAATGCCTCAGTCTTTCCTTTATGTAAATAACACGTAACAAAGATATCGAAAATACAAACTGAGACATGGATGCACAGAAAAACCAGAAAAAGAGACCAGCACTGGGAATCGAAACCAGGTCCTCAGCAATCCGTGCTGCGTGTTATAACCCCTACACCACTGTTGGACAGGAATCTAGACACGAATTTTTCCTATGCATACATATCTCTGGTTGCTTATTTCTACCATGCTACTTAGGCAGCAGCACTAGCGACATCTATGTTTCGTCGAGGGACATCCATGCATCTATGCATCTGTGCATCCATGTCTCAGTTTGTATTTTCGATATGGTTTCTCGGGATACGGGTAAAAGTAACAAATTTGGAGTTGAAATAAAAAATACAAAAAGCCTCCAATAAACCAATCATACGTAACAAAGACTCAATTGTATTGTTGTTTCAACAATTTACCTTCAACATATAGGTATTTTTTATCCACAGTCTATCTCGATATACTTCTATAAATGTAGTATAAATAGGTACTGTACCTAATATAAATATACTACATTTTCCTCCTAAAACTTTATGTAAATAAACCGAATCTCTAACCTTAGTTTTAAGCCTATTCACGTGACAGCCAGTTTAACACAGTAAATGAAACCGGTCAACTCTTCCTCGTTTTTGAAATTCTTATTTAAATTGTCATTCGTAACATATTGGTTATAAGTGCAAATGGCTATGCAAATGTTGTCATCGTCACATTTAACATCCGACTGGAATTGTATAGTCCTCTACATCGGTTTCGTTCGATGACGGCGACTCTGACTATATTTATTGTTTAAAATATTATATAAATTATAAGAAACAAAAGATTATTTTCTAGCGACTGGAATTAGTAATTTATCGATATGTAATTTTGGTTTTTTAGCTGTTTATGATCATTGTAAATAGATTTGTCATTATTTTGGTAAAAGTATAATAAGAGCCCTGACTCATCAACCCCCAGCGCGAACTTTTGACGTAGAAAGATCAAATTTTGCACAGAAGCTTGCGTGTATGATTTAGGTATACTCTGTTCCAACGGCAGGCGAAAAAACGAACATTGAAGAAGAATATATTTTGTCCGATGCACTTGTTTATCATTTTACGACCAGATGGCCAAGTGGTTAGAGAGCCTGACTACGAAACTTGAGGTCCCGGTTTCGATTCCCGGCCGGGACAGATATTTGTATAAATAATACGAGTGTGTGTTCTCGGGTGTTGGATGTTTAATATGTATTTAAGTACTTTAGTTGCCTAGTACCCATAGTACAAGCTTTGCTTAGTTTGGGACCAGGTCAATGCTGCGCTCGACTTCCGCTTCTCGATCGCCACTTGAGAAATTTTTATTTAAAACTAATTGTTAAAATGTAATGTACTCACATTCATCGTGATCTTTGGCGGTGACGGTGAGTACCGTGTGTTGGATGTCTTCATTCTCGTCGACTTCCGCCTCGTACAACTCCTTGTCGAAGTACGGCGGGTTGTCATTCTTGTCAGCGATGCCGATGCGGATGAACTTAGTCACTGAAAAAAATAACATCAGTTTTAATCATCGCAAAAACGAACACAAAGCTTCTAATACTACAAAAGATTACTCTCTGAGAATTTATCGCACGCTCATTGTTATAACTGAAAACTAACGTCAAAATTTTAGTCCATCTATTTTTCCATTATGTACGTATTTCTAAGCTCAAATCATTTTATTTTATACTTTCGTAAAAGCATTTTTCTAGCAACAATTTAACATTATCACGCTCAAATAACTCCGACGCAGACGTCAGCGGCTCTAAGGAAATTGCAGAGGACAACAAACAGCGTGTTAGAACATTTTATCACGTTTCATCGATCTTCGTTTTTGTAAAAAGCTTTTCTAGTGGCATCCTAATTGGACGATATGAAATGAGTTCTAATCAGTTTCACCAGAGAAGTCGCAAGAAAAAAAGAAATCTAGACGGAAATTGCTTTCGTTTGAGGCACATTCTAACAATGATAAATTAGGGGCCCGCTGGGCGAAATGTCCGGCGGCTTTATTAGCAAACATTACTGACACTTCCAGCGGAGTTTCATCTCGAACAGCGTAACGTGGACTCTACGACTTGGGCATACGGCAGTAGGCAGTTAGTTGTTTTACACGGGCACAACTGAGGTCCCGCGCCGCCTGCCTCCGCGCGGCCAAACTCTGGACTTCGCTTATTGCGGCTTCAGTATGGCCCCGACAGTCACGCTAACACTGAACTAATATTAAATAAGCAATGGCCATCGTTTCACAAACTAAAATATGACATTCCAGTTTACCAGTATGAAAGCAATTTCAAGAGATACAAAGTGACAATTGTACTGAATTTCGATAAAGCTTTATATGTGCTTGTACAGACATAGACAGCGTTAAATATTGGTAGGGACCAAGGTGCTTCATTCAATATATTGGAATACGTTCTATTGTCAAGCTGGTATAGCGTGTTCCTATTAGAGAACTGTTGCCGCTACCATACATTTGATCCTAATTGCACGCCTGTCTACATTTATTGCGGAATTTGCGGACAACTTATTAAAAAAACAGTTGTAGAACTTATAAATAAAAATTGAGCCATATTTTGTTTTTACACTTCACGATTCATTAATTTGAAAACCGGCCAAGAGCGTGTCAGACACGCCCAAGATAGGGTTCCGTAGCCAGTACGAAAAAGTTAAATAATATTTTCCGCCACCTACGATGTTGACATAATCTTAAGATGTACCCAAATGGTTGTCTGGAAGAGATCGCTTTTAAGCGATAAGATGGCTGCCTGCCATAAGGATCCTTTTGCTACGGATTGTCACAATTAATAGTCTCTCTCGCTCGATCTTAACGAAATTTTGCATTTTAAAGTTAAATATTTCGCAAACAGTTCACTGAATCGAAAAATCGTCTTGGAAACCTCGAAATGGTTTTAAAAGACCTATCCAACGACTATAGGGTTAGTCAAGAAAAAAAATCACCCCCTTTACGTCTATTGGAGGTAGCCTAAAAATTTTTTTTAGTTTTTCTATTTTACCACTTTGTCGGCGTGGCTGATATGTATATTCATTCATGCCAAATTACAGCTTTCTAGTATTAACGGTCTCCGCAGAGCTTAGCAGCGGACAGACATGGCAAAGCTATAAGGGTTCCTAGTTAACTACGGAACCCTAAAAATACTAAACAGTTGCTAGAGTGAGTGATCAATTTCCTTCATGTGCTTAGAAGTACACTCGTTTAGGTAAGTGACACTATTTGTAATAAACCACTGAAACAGTCTTACATTGTTAAGTCTTCGACCTTATTCAAAAGTTTTATGATATAAAATGCTACCATTATTTAGGTACCTACAAAAACTTAGCTTTATGCTTGTCTTGTGTTGTCTCTTACTTTTAGTATGAAAATAAATTTAGACCCCGGATTATAGGTACTCTAACTGTATTATGTGCGACAACGAATCTATCATCGTAGGTAATACGAGTAGGTACAATGTGAAAGTTGTGTGACTGAAAAGTTTTGGGTTAAATAAAATGAAGATAGTATTATACACTGAAGTGCCCTGAACTAAAGCATATAATAAAATTATGCTGCACACTAAGGAAGACATGCTTTTTAATAAAAATCTAAATCATGCGGACGAAGTTGCAATCTGAAGCTGGAAAACTCATGAAAAACTACATTTATTTTTTTCACCAGAAAATTCCCCTCTACGCATGCTAGCTCTAGCTAATAAATTATCTTCCTCATAAAATAACGGTTATTCTATAAATAACATAAGATTAAATCAGACTTAAAAGTTATCGTATCGTGAAAAAAAAGTTTCCCTCATAAAAATTGAAGTTTAGCTGAATTGGACGCCCATAAAAACTAATCAGCGACGTAAAGAGCGACCTAACGACGCCGCGGGCGACTTTTTGCAAGTAAACATGCGAGGGGAGGCGCGCCCCGGACTTTGCCGAATTATTTTGTTACCAAACTGCGTCAACTCCCGTAAAAAATGATGCTAACATTTCACAAGCAGACGAATTGTCACGAGGATCAATACTGGGCCAAAATGGATTCAGAACATGTAGGACGGAATTGGTTTTATGAACACGTTGACATACCCAAAGACAATTTGCTGCCCAATGCTACAGATGGTATCAGTTTTTATCGTACCACCCGCAAACAGTGGAATATTTAAAACAAGGGCTGTATTTGTACGAATATATAACTATGACATGCATCTAAATAAGTAGAATGTTCTTCAAATCAAATACCTATCTGATTATTGTTAATTACGGTGTAGGTATAAGATGGGTTAAGGTTCTGTATCAGAACAATAAGAATGTTCATGATTCTTTACTATTAGTATAGCACATAAAGTACATTAATTGTAGCGTTCAATAGATTCGCTATCGGTAAAATATACAAAAGAATACCACGGCGTCTTACAAATGATAATAGGAATTCTCTCTATTTAACCTTAGCATTAAGCGATTCACTGTGAGTAAAATACCAGGTTCTAATATTCTCTCAGTGTGTATAAAACAAAGCATCCTATCAGGGTGCAAATGTGCTAAGATCGAATCTTCAGGACACATTCACATAGCCGGAGTGGTGGCCGATAATGAAATTCTTTATCAAGAGGTGCAGAGAGTGGAGTGGCGGGACGTGCCTCCGCGTCGCCGCGCGCACCTAGAGCCGCCGCCTTCGGCTAGCCTCCTCGCATAAGCTTCTTCTAGCCAATGTAACACCCTTCTGATTTCGCGCCCCGCTGCCAAATTCACGAGATTCAGGACACCGATGCTCTGATCTTCTTAACAGATCTACCCAAACTACAATTCAAGATAAATAGGAAATGTTCTCAGCCACTGAAGCGAAAGAAAGCCAAATGTAAGATATCTTTTCAAATAGCGGCTCTGCTCGAGATGACATTCAATTGGAAAAATATCTTTCATTCTTTGCAGGAAAACTGAAATACTTTACGTTTTGTTGTTACTTTAATTAACCGGTAGCAGGTAAGTTAACATCAGGAGGTATCAGCAAATATACTATCGGAATGGGGTGCGCTATCAATCTCTTCTGCGGGTAGAGTATTCGGGAACCATTCATTTGCACATCGATTCCAGTTTCAATTACAGTAGGTATGAAGTGTGCATTTTTTGCGAGGCTCCCAAACGTTTCAACGTTTTGCTTTTTGCGTTAAACGGTCTGTGTCGTAATGGTCTCGGAAACAATAAAATATACGACTATTGTAGTGTTGCGATTTTGCTAAAAATTTAAAATTAAATATTCGACATTTACTGTGTATCGTATACTTTTATAACATGTTATACTTATAATACTTCAAGATACAGTCAAAACAAAATCAGGCACCATTGGTAGTAATATCACTTTAGCAATTTCCTTAATTTTATTGCTTTAATGTGCTACGATTCCCAAGTACGTAATTTTGCCACAGTATCTAATTATGACATTGCTAATAAATAACATAGCTTAAGGGATCTTGATACTTTTGGGAGAGCCATAAGACAGGCAGTATCTTACGCAATATATAATGCAAGGACAGAAATTTGTTTTTGAGGAACAAACTTTGTTTCATTTAATTGTCAAAGATTAAAAAAAATCTTTCGATTAGGAAACTGCTTTATTACCCCTACATAGAGGTATGTTGTATTAGCTAGGCTTCCCTCCTTTGAAAGAATAAAAAAGTAGCTAGCTCTCTGTTCCGTGAAAATTTCGAAATTTTTCTTCTTAGTCTACGTGTGCCAAAATTCAAGTCTCTAGCCCTGCGATCAACGATTCTCTAGCCCCAGTGGTGCTGTGCGTCGACTGTCAATTAGTCAATCAGTCACGTTACTCTCTTATAGCTAATAGATTATCTCAAAAACAGTAAAATTTTATGAACAACTTCGTTTTTTCACACTTTAAAAAAAGATTGACCCAATTAAGATCAAATCTATTTCTAAGGTGAAAAAAAAAAATGAAATCTTAAATTAGAAGATTTTATTTATTCGTTTGTAGCTAAGTAAATAAGCGTCAATAAGTTTCCTTTAAATCATGCGAGTCGAATTTCACCTATTAAATACATGCATAGGCTACAAAAAAGGTTGGGTTAAAAAACACTTATTTATGAAATAACCTGCATGACATGAAAATACCTTTTAATATACTCACTTAACATTAAAAAAATCCACAGTAATTTCCTCTCACTACGTAAACAAGCCTAATGTGTAGGTACAGAGGGGACAACTACTACGAAATTCCAAGTTCGTATCGTACCGTCCCTCTCACTCTCGTATTAAATAATATAAGCGCTAGCGGGACGGCAAGATACGAAGTTCCAATTTTGCACTTCGTAGTATATAATATAGGGCCAGGGCGCAGGGGCAGCGGTCCGTCCCGCGTGGCGCGGCCACAACTTCCGCAACGGGTCACGAAGTTTTAATGGCCGAGTGTAAAATTTCCTAATTGGATTGATTGACGAGGTGTGTCTCGCCAGTTTGTCACTGGCGATAAACTCTGCCTTCAAAGCGCTCCGGCTGGAACGGTTGCCGTTTCCTAGGTTGATGCTCAGCGAGTTTTTACGGTTTTTTTACAGTATCAGTTGGCAAAGAGCGAAAATATCGACAAAACTATCGCATAGTTATAAAGAGCAGCTATAGCTGGAATCAGAAATTTGTTGTAGAAAGATGATGGTATAGGTAAATATCTTTTACCTACATTTTTAAAGCTACAAGAACGCTCTTATTTCAAATCATCGCGCGCGTGTGTGTGTGTGTGTGTGTGTGTGTGTGTGTGTGTGTGTGTGTGTGTGTGTTATTACGCCGCTAAAACGAGTGGATGAATTTTGATGATATTTCGGAATAACACATAAGATGTAGGCTACTTTTTATCTCGATATTCCCACGGGATCGGAGTAAAACCTCAAAATCTCAACCGCTAATTTTCCCTACAAAAAGTTTTGCCAAGATGACCTCAACTGATAAGTAGATAGTGATTGATTACATTTTTTTCGTGAGAATGACAGTATCTTTTAAAGCTTTAAACATACACGCTGATAATAAATTTCTCCGAATATGAAACACTCAATAGCCCACATACAGTGTACATTTGCCAAGAAAACTACCCGGGAGATTTTTCACTAAAAGTGCATGATTTACATAATGCTCGATGCTTTGGATGTATGTACTGAGTACATCTCTAACCATCGAGAGTGTGTCACCAAGGACGGTTAAGTGTGTCACCTGGCAAATATAGGAGAAATATTGTGAGCTTATCTCATTTTTACTTTGTTAATATTAAATACGACATTATTTATACCTTTCGATTGTGCATAATTGTAAAAAAGACGTTCCAATATTCTACTATCTTCTTGACCATATTTTGATCACAAGAACTTAAAACTCTTTACTTTTACGTGCACAGAACCTATTTAGGCACATTTTGAAATAATAGTTTCATCTAAATCGGCTTCTATCACAGAACTAATCAAAAGAGGAACCCCTTATTCTTAGTTCTCTGATTTCTATCATTAGACTAACTTCACAAATCCTATAAACTCACAAAGGTGTTACAATAAAAACAATTGCCTTTATTGTGCATTGCATCGGTACTAACAGCAAAAGTCGTAGTTGAACGTCAGAAATCGTATGTTGATTTCCCGTAGGAGTTATGCGGTCTGAGTATGATTCCGGCGCTCCCCGATGTGTCACTGGACCGCTTTAGACGAGTTCCCTATTGGAATCTTCCGTCTAGATTGTCCCACACAAAGGTAAATCGGGAAACAAGACATGTTTACGGGGGTCGCCCACAGAAATAGTAACGACACACGGTGTAAATCACGGTAACAATATAGCATGCCTGTCACTTTGTATCATTGGGTCGGATCTTGTGGTATTGTCCCGATTGTACGCAACATATGGAGCTAGTTTAAACATCAACGATTTATTGAAGACAATGAATACAATAGGTAGGTACAGTCAGCAGCAGAAACGGATGAGCGGTTACGGTGTTCAAAAGGATCTACACACGACTATACCACCAAGGTAATAAGAGAGTGTTTAGATTTTGAGCACCACAACGGCCCACCTTCTGCTGCTGATGCTTCTAATCTTGAAACTAGTAATGAGAAGAATAAAGAGGTTTGAATTTCTTCTGAGACTTTTTAGCCTCGTTTTATATTAATGTGCACATATTTTTTGTGTACCTATTCATAGAATTTGTTAAATTACAGTTCTTCTTACTGATAGCGCTGTATTTCTAATCGCTTTGCATATAAATAAATACGGGTACTAGTAGGTTTGGAGCTATGAACACAAACTGTACTACGTAGAACCTAATTTTGTATTCAACCTTTTTAATGTGTTATTTTTGTGGCAACAAAAGATTCCTTTTTTTTATTAAGAAAAAAAAAACATAACGGAAGTCAGAACTTACACGCGTGTTAAATATAATATATTTATTCTTCTTAAGTTTCTCAATTTACACACAAACTTTAAACTTAATATATACCACAGAAGGAACAATAAACTATACATTTTGATACATGACAAAAACTCAATTTCCTGAATAGAAATACCTCACAAGGGGAAGGCAATCGAATAATATTGTGACGTGGGCAAAGGATATGACAAATGTTATAGAAATTTGGAGAAGGAACTCCGCGCAGAAGAGGTTTATAACGATGATAGTAGCGAACGATGTACGTCTTCGTATAAAACATAGGACTCAGAATTAAAACTGAGATTTATTTAATTTGTTACAACCGTACAGCACTTTAACAGCTATTTTAGATACTTTTAGTTTTCTATGGGTAATACTATTGAAATTACACAATTTACTAATATAAAGAAAGCTCTCTAAGCTCTCAAGTATCACGTACCACATTTGCGCAATTCTACGGATTTCAAGCAAACACATTTACGAAGTGTATATTGGTCTGCAGGAGTAAACAGCTTAGGTTCGTTTGGAAAAGTAAAATAAACAACGACAAGGCGGCGAGAAGAGGGCACTGTGCACTCAGCAAGCGTGGCTAGCCAGTCACAAATCGTGCCTCATTTATAGTACGAAGAAAGTAGAAGTGAAATTTGATTTGTGATTGGGAAGTGCAAATTGGCGAAAAATATTTTGCTGAAACGGCAGTACACCGGTAATATATTAGCGTCAAATCTCTCATAGCTATACCTTTGTAGAATACAATATCACGCCCAACTAAAGAATTAACCTATCACAAAAAATATATATTTAACGTTTTACTTGCAAGTATTTTCTAAAATAAAACAACAAATAGCAAATATCGGTCCAGCGTGTGTGGTGAACCCTCGCATTCAGTGGCCGGTTGTTTTACTGGTATCGTAAAGGAACTTGGTGATATAGGGAACGTTATGCAAGCTGTGCAAAACTGGACCCGCACAAAAACGCGACGCGAAAGCTTGCCGCGGACGGCTCCTTGACACGCTTTCCTAATGATGGCTGCCAAATACCAATTATTAGGACCCTCACGTGACATATTCCCAAACCGCAATGGTATTCCGTTAAATAGCGTGTGGTTATAATTGGTCTCTTGTCGAACAAATGTAATGAATAAGGTTCAGCTATTGCATACTAATAACTGTAATTTTTTACGTACGTATCCCTATTTCTAGGTACAGTTTCAACAATTTCGAGCATTGAAGAACTGATTGATTGATTTATCTTGGTGTCTTATATGTTTTTATTTAACGTTGGCTTATTGATCAATAATTGAAAGTCGAATTCGTTCTCTATCGCTGAACATTGTCATGATTATTATTATTTCTTTAATTTTATTTATAGTGTTTAAGGTTATTTTATGTGTAACAACTATTATTAGAAGACGACCTTATGTAATTATTTGCTGTTATAGCGGCCAAAGTCGTGTGTGTGTGCACTATGAAAAGTGTCTACCTGGTACAGTTCAATATAGAATTTAGACAGACGGACTAGGAAGATTTAGCAGTAGGGTCCCGATCCACACTCTGGGTACAGAATTCCAAAAGTGAAATAAATAAAAGAACCATTTTCTAATCCCCAAAAGAAAAAATCTTCAGAAAAATAATGGGTAAGCAAACGTATAACAAGTTGGAACATTATTATTATCACGTGAATTATACGTCACGCAACTGTGAAGAAAAGCATTATTAGATATGTTTCAGTGACAATACTGAATCCAGGCAGAAAACGAAGTATAAAAATATGATTAAGTAATATCAAGATAGATTCGCTAACTTGGTTATAATGAAGCTAGGAATATTTATATCATGCTCTAAAAAATAAATGATGAATACTTACGAGTACACTGGGAATCATGAAAATATTTTCAGTATTTAGTTTTAGGTGCTTTATAGGTGCTTTAATTTGAGAAAACTAGAGGTAATTTGTTACATAACACCTAATAGCACACTTCCATTCCAAACTAAAATAAAACTACTATGCCAAAATACAAGTAGGTACCTATATCACACACACACACACAAACATCACGCCTGTATTCTCAAATGGGGTAGGCAGAGCACATGAAACGTTACCACTTCGGAGCCACTTTTAGCAATTTTAGGTTTTAAGTTTGACAAAAACGGTACAATAGTGACCCGTTAATAGTATACCTATATCCTCAGTCGCCTTTTACGACATCCACGGAAGAAATGGAAAGGTGTAATTCTAACCCGACACCACACGGGTACCTTATCAATTGCAAGGTTAAATCATACATAGTTAAAATAAATTATAGAATCAAGTAGAATTTTAAAATTCAATATTCTGGACTAATATACAAAATATACATAACTTAACATAGTGTGAGCTGATATAAAGTTTTGTTCAATTACTGTCATCACAGAACCGGGCAACCGCTGCGACGAAGATCGCCAACGAATCTTGTTAAATAAAGCTCTAATTTGAAGTTTCGCTCTACATATATCACAAGTTTATCTGAAAGAAACATGCATCGAAACTAGCTAAAAACTGACATAAAAGCACAAAAGCGGTTTGAAATCGCTTCGTCTTTTTTTCAAGATGCCACAAAGAGACGACAAGATAGAAAACTTAACACCCCAGTTTTTTCTCGCAGGATAAAAAAGACGAATTGCTCGACAGGCAAACAAACAATGTGAAGAGATCTCGAGAAATTCGAGCTCAGCTTTGATACTATACATGTGCTCAAATGAAATTATTTACACAGGAGGATTTTGTTATTCTTCTTTTTTAAATTAACAATAATTAAATCAACATACCTATAGGATCTAAGTCTAAAGGTATCTGTAGGTACAAATTTTGCAAGAAAAAATAATATTTTCCGTCTTTTCACGATACGTTCATAACCCACCAATACCTAACTTGTGATTGTGCCCAATCCCTGCAAATAATCAAAGATACAAATAACTCTTATTTACTTCCTCGTACTCCACAAATCTTTGGCCGATTTAGGAAACAGATACGGTGGCTCAACTAACTCGCACGCACTTTGCAAACAAAACCTACTCGTTAGCAACAATTGTAGTGCGGTCGTTTCAATGGGACGCATTAGTATAAGTGGGTTCGGCTAGATGTGGATTGGCTGATTGTACTGGGACAGGAGCTGCGTCGATTACATTTTCGAGCACTCGGGATTGAGTTACCGCCTTATCTCAGCTCAGCTGGCGACGCCTCGCGGCCGCAGGTGTGCTAGCTGCAATCTGATGCAACGTTTTATTGCAATCTCAATATAACCTAAACGTTTACAATTTTATCAAAGTAGACGTAGACGCGTTAAGGGTCGAACAAACTACTCCAAGTGGAAAGTGAGGAATTTAGATCAGCGAGGCAGATGTTTTTACAGTAACCTTTTTACCCTTGTAAAATATACTATACACAAGGCTAATTATAAAACTTTTGGAGCAAGCCTATAAAATAAATAATTATTATAGGGCTCTTTCGTACCCTACTATAAAGACAAACAAGGCAAAACTTTACGGTTGGAAACACGCAAAATTAAACTTTTATAACTACGAAGATAAAAAATAAATGACATCTAATGTTCGGCTTAACTTTAATTCTCGTGTTTAATGTTTTTTTGACCACAAAAATACGTGATATACCATTAAAAAGGAAAAATCGAAATTATATAAGTAAGTAAGGACCTGGGTCTGGCCCCTTAATTCGATGCGGGTTAGTCACAGATGTGTAAATCAAACATAAATTTGAATCCGCTATTTGGGCTTGGGCATCGAATACTCCGTTTCCCAATATTCGTTCAATGGACCTTTCTCATTTACATACTTACAAATTTCTCTTTCAGTACAAAAAAAAAACCTTTCCTAACACTTTTCCGCGAAAAATGCTATAGTATTTAGATTTCTTTTCGTCAGAACCTCAGCTGTGTCAATACAAAGAAGAATAAATCATAGTAAATTCATGCAAAGGACTGCGTTTAAGAAAAAACGAGCCGTACTGAAAGACTGATTAAGTACAGTACAAGCGCACATTCGTACATAAGTAGTCCCCGCAGCATAAAATGTGTGATGTACCAAGACGCCGAAAAGTTCAGTTTCAAGTTACGTCATTCAGCAACTCCGTTAAATTAAATTCCTAATGATTTGAACTTCTACACGTAGCTAACCACGACCAAGATAATTTGCCAAAGTTTCTGCACAAAGGTAATATACAAAGGAAACCTCTGAACATTTTGCATTACAATTTTGAAGGTTACATTCGGTAAATTTTTTGTAAAGTTTAGACAGTTCCGCTTCATATTTTAGAGTTAATTTCCTGTTTGTAAAGTCACTCAAACCATTTCGTTTGACGCCGGGTACTTGTTTATCACTAATTTAAAGCCCTCTTTGTGTTTTTTTTTTAATATTTCGAGGTGTATTACAAAATAAGTAATGTGAGTTTCCGTCAGAGTGGAGGCGTAGATACGGATAATTTCCGCTATAAATCTTAAGTGTTTTTTTTCCTTATTAGGCATTGCCTTAAAGCAAAAGTTCGGTGGAATTTAGCGTTAATTAATTTTCTTGCGATGAGGTCACGAGTATGGGCGTAAGGTAATACCACGAATGGGCTTAATGACTCGATACTTTTGACGAACCCTAACAAAGATGCTAAACAATAACGGCATTACAGGAGTTATTTTTAGCCTAAACAAACCGAACATAATACGAGTATGGTGAACCGCAGTGGATAAATTGATTCAATACTACGAGAGTGTTCATTACGCGTTCGTTATTTAACCCCTATTGCACATGTATTAATTAACGTAAGTAATATATACGCACACAAAATAAGGATACACTATCCCAATATTCAATGTTGAATCGAACTTTAAATATGTATTTTTAAGCGCCGTAGCAACTAACTAGCTGAGATTTTTTATTAGGAACACGAAGAGGTTCTTCAGCTGTTTTTTGCAATCACAGATCAGGGTCACTGAATTTACCAAATGACGAGTCAGTTACGTAAATATCAGGTTTCTAGATTTTACTATTAAATATATTATTATGTTTTCAATATAAATTCTCCGTTTAACTGTTTGACGCAGCGGACAGGAAAAATGGTCAGCGGACCAAGAACCAAATGGACCATAAAACATTCGTAAATGACCCACCTTGTCACACTCCATGCGAATACAGATAAAACCGCGCTACGTCTTAAAAACGATACGGAGATTCGGCCAAATGCTACATAACAAATCTATCTCTGTAAAACAAACATTCACAGCTACGGATGTGAGCAGCAAGATATATAGCAAGGTATACTGCGAGTTGGTGTCACAAACTTTGTTCCTTATTTCACAAAGTTTGGATAGTAAGCAGCGGGTGTCGAGGCTGTATGTTAAGTATATAACGGACCAGGCCATTAATCATAATGCACACTCATTTAAGCTTAATAAAATCATATTTATAATTAAAATACAAACAAAATGCGATCATCATGCGATATTTTACCTAAATAAGTGCTGTTCGTTAAAACCCAGAAGATTTTCAAAGGGTCGACCATATCCCCGTGCTGGCGGCACCGGCGGTTTTTCACCACATGGCACACTAACTGTTATTAATTATGGATGTAACACCCACACTTTTACCACAGATCACCACACTCATATGTACGCATATGGATTATTTGCTAATCACATGGTTTATGTTGATTGGAACAATTATTCATGTAAAGGAAGGCGAGAGCAGGAGAGGCGCGCGCGACGCGGCCAGTTGTCGAGCGGGCCACAGCGAACTGGCGCGACGGCCCACCCCTACAGCCCTGCGTAGCTGCTACTGTTACAAACACGACGAACAATCCGAACCAAAAACATCTTTAACACCGAGTATACATTACAATCATGAAAGATAAACAAAGCTTTAACAGATAAAACGAAAAGCAACGCTCTGTTGTTTAGGGATTTCAAGTTACACACAGTCGTATCTTTACATAAGTAGCATAAATAAGAAACATTTTGACTTTATAACTTATACGTAACTTAAAAGGGACGTAGCTAAATATATTTTTTATGCCTGATGGTAAGCGATTACCGTCGCCGATGGACACCTGCAACACCAGAAGAGTCACAAGTGCGTTGCCGGCCTTTAAGTTAGGAGGGGTAGGTTTTAGGGAGGAGGGTTTTAAGGTAGGTAGTATCGAAAATTAATATATCCAAGTTGTCTAAATATCGAAAATAGGTTACGAAATCGCGGTTAACAAGGTTTCCTTTGTGCAAATATTTCGGCATGTACAAGACATAGCTCGAAATTGCAGATCTCAACTAACTATTTAAGCCGGGTATGTTTAACCAATTACATATTTATGAACTAGAATCTAGTTACTAGATGTTTAAAAGACGAATGAATTTACGGTACTGTTAAGATAAAATGTGCCTATATAACTAATGTATCATATCAGGATATATAGTGGAATTGTTTGGACTGTGCTGTGCGAGATCCAATTGGAGATATTAGCAATACAATGTCTACATAAAAAGAACAACAATGGTTTTTCGTACAACGATTTCAACTGGATATATTCCGGTAGTTTTACTGCTGTACCAAAGAAGTCTGGATGTGGTTTAAGGATGAGAATAATCTATAGTTTTAGAACACACTTTCCTCGTGGATGCTCCAAATTATCGGAAACAGAATATCACCGACGTCGAGATTGCTGATCGTAAATGAAGCCAGAAAACTTTTATGGCGAGAATATAAAGGTTCTAAAACCTGAAAATATATAAAACATTGAATTCCTCTAATGTCGTGAAACTTATTTTTACCAAATAATAAAGATATTTAAAATATATTTGTATTATTAAACCCATATTTCAGTATGCTCGCTATAAAAATAACAGCGTAAGTACAAAATTTATTACGCATTACAGGAAGATCCCTTCAAATATCAATTAGGGCACAAATTCGTGTACAAACAGCGATCCATTAAGATATCGACGCAACGAAATATGGACTCATTTTCAATGGTAACGGAGCAGGAGATTTAAAGCTATCAGTGTAATTAATTTGCACCTTTTCGAGGAGAGGCCGGCGATTAAGTTCGCGATCGGTCCGCTTAATGCATAGTAGTGTCGGGAATCTGACAAGATTGCTATTAGTCAATGAATGAGTTCCGTCTATTGCGACGTTCCATTAAAACGGCAAGCGATTGCCGCTGGCAGCAATAACGTATAACTATGACACTGAAACTGGCGACGATCTACTACGACATTGCGCTTGGCGCTCCCCATTCGCCGCGCCATAAAAAATCAACTATCTACCCAACTCTAACGGTCCTAATAAACTTCTTCTTTCTTCGTTCTTTGTTGCCAGAATCAGGCAAACTCTTCATTTTTGATAAATTTTAATTTACCAAAATAAAAAGCTACGCCGACACTATCCCTACTACGCCTGTCTGCATACAAAACGATTAATTAACAAAGTCAACAAAATTTCGTAAACGCAGAGAATACAAACAGCAAGCTCGGAGATGATTATAAACACAAGAAAACCGCTTGGTCCGAAATGAAATATTTCTGTTTCTCATTCTGCTTCGGATTCTGGCATGGCAGATAAAAGAACTGGATTTTTTTATTATTTTGAATAGTACCTACTGTTATTAATTGAATTGCTCTTTTTAGGGTCACAACTATACTATCGATAGTACCTACACCACGATCCACGATCCACGTCGATGTTTCCTAGATTGATATAGGAAACATTGTTGTGGCCAGGAATACTTGCCACATATTGATACTTACTATTACGCATGTATCATTTGTCTTTATCATTGAGGAGACTATTTCGTGGTTTGTCTCTACGTACTGGCACCCGAAATGCAGTCGTCATCAAAGAAAAAAAACTAAAAAACAAAATGTTACAACTCAGCAAAGTTCCGATAAATTTAAAGTTTCTTCAGAAGGGAGTGAAAATTAATGAGGGAGAGTAGAGAGTAGAGACCATTAACATTTGATTCGTTTAAGGCGACACTAATGCGAAGTTGTACACCTAAAAGATATTGCTTGAGGGATACATCCATTCTGAAGTTCGCGGAATGAGTTTTAACATATTTTTTTAATGTGACAGTTGTTTTTGCCTAATTTATAAGACAAAAGCCCGCACGATCCGTTCGTTTATTTATTAATAATTCAACACGCGATGTGTTAGCGCAATCAGGCAGTGCCAGTGAAGTTAACCACCATCGCAATAATTAAAACTCTGGTCGTTATTATAGTTCAGAGCCAGTAGCATAAGGCTGTGCGTGCATTTGGACAATGGTAGAGAAGTTTAGCGGCCATGCTGACTTTAATTTACCGTATCATGAGTCTATTTATATTAACACTATTATTAGACTTTAAAATTACGCAACAAATTTATTCATATTAATATTTAAAAGCGATATCGTGCGAATTCGCCTTTGAGGAATTCGTTAATCGATTTTAAAGTATCCTATGTGTTCATCCAGGTTCTAAACAGTCTGTCAAATTTTGTCCAAATCCGTCGATCCGATATGGCATGATTGAGTAACATATATCAAATATCTTGATGAATTTTCTCACTTACAATACAAGAAGGAGAAGTAATACCCACTCAACTGCATACCATAGCCAGACACATTACCTATTCCATTTTACGGACCGATCCATACGAGTGTCATCAATTGCGCATTGGGGACTTTCCTCACAAACTAAGTAGGTAGTTCAATATATTAACTATAATTGCTGTAATGGTGTGGGATGCAACGTGTGTCGACACTTTCGCGCAGTCCCACATTCAGACAACCCGCTCACAAGCCGGGGCTGCAGCTGACCAGGCCCAAGTTCTCAAGGGCCGCAAATACTCTTCTCTTTTAAAGGACTATGAGTTTGTGGCGCTCGCAGTGGAGACAATGGGTCCCTGGTCGGCTGACATGAGGGCCTTCATGGGGGCCTTGTTAGGAGACCCCAGAACTGGCGCTAAACTTCTCCCAGCGAATTTCTCTGACTGTACAGAGAGGTAATGCCGCCAGTGTGTTGGGGTCTATGCTGCAGGAGGGCCTCTTAGATGGTGTTTTCTTTTTATAGTTAGGTATTTATGTAGTTTTTATTTATTTAGTTGCCTATCATATTCTTGTATCTTGTGTTGTGAATAAATGATATACTAAGAGTATCTCCATATATTGTAATTAAAATTAATTCATAGATGCGTTCAAAGTCAACTTTCAATACGCCAAGTTTTCTTTTGCAGATTTTAACTTAACTCTCTCACATAAATTAATGGGTATGAATCCGTGTTACGACAAAGTTATGACGGTCAGTCGGTTGAACTATAAAGTACATTATCAAGGCTTTAAGATTTTATATTAAAAATGAACTGCTGCATTTTAATTTTATGAACTGATTTAAAAGTAACTACTTGAACAAGCTCCATGCTAAAGTAATTTCGAGAAAATGGAGGAAATCGAGATGGTTTTCTTCCGGGGCAGTGCTCGCGTGGTGCATTAGCAGCTACAAACTATCCTACAAGAAGGAAACAACAATAACAATGTTTAAGCAGAGAAGTTAGATTGTGACTAAAATTATGAACGCGGTGTTTCTTTTTTACACGTGATTCAAGTATTACATTTATGTTTTTGAAGCAACCGTTTCAATTATTATAAGGATTAACGTAAAAAAAAACACGGAACATTGGAGAGCAAATACGTATTATTTCAAAATGGTAATGGCAGTGCGAGTGGAAAATCCCGTATAGCAAACATCGCATATGAATATAAATAAATATGTAGATTATCATTATTTGTTACGTTACTATTGGCTCTGGCCACCTAGCGTCCGCAACTTTTTTGGCTCTGATGCTCTGACGTTTTGAAATTTCATCGCGACATTGTGACCAAAATCAAACCTATAACGTTTTAATTTATAATACAAAATTACTGTGATATCGTGATTTGGGTGGACAAAAGGTTGTGAATTCATTTTTGGTCATTAAAATTAAATGAGGTAAACAAGTAATTTTTTTTTTCAAAAAGTGTGTTTTATTTTCGTTATGTCAGGGTTTGTTTACTTCATGTTTAGTTGTACTTTTACTGTAAAACGAAAAGATAAAGCTATCTTATTGGTTTCTTTGAATAATAGTAAAATTATATAATTGTTCTTATATCGCTAGTAATAAATTAAATATCGTTTTCACTTTCAGATCAAAATGAGTATCATTTTGAAGACCGGTTTTGTGAGTATCACTCAATATAAAATTTCAACCACTAACCGTTTCATAAGGAAAATTGTTGCTGGACATGTCCGAGATGTAAGACGAATTAAGAACAAAACAGGGACAGTGTTCAATAATTCAAGCTCGCATCATGACACAAACATTTATTACTGAAATTAGGTAGTTAAAGTCTATACAAATTGCTTTGTTAATGACAGATTCATATGAGTATGACAGATGCCAGAGCCAGAACTATTTCTAGTTTTGGCCACTATGAGCGCTGCGATAGATTTCATTACCCCCACCTAGTACTTCGCACCCTCCCAATACCAGAAGGTCAATCGTCGCCAATATTATTCAATAACTTCAAAAGTATGAATTTTAAAACTATAAAAAACTTTATTTTGGGATACCTACTCGCAAGCCCGTTCATTTGATATGTGACATGATAGTTTCCATTTTTTTTTTTCTAATTTACACCAAAAAGTGGGGGCCATGTTTGAAATTTATGTTACATGTAGATCTTTGGGTCACCAACTTACATTTGTGTACGTACCAAATTTCAACTCGATAGATCCAGTAGTTTCAGAGCAAATTTTCTGTGATAGACAGACAGACGCACAAATCCTAAAAGGGTTTAGTTTTTCCCTTTTGAGGTACGGAACCCTAAAAAAAGTTATTAGGTATTTAGTTGCTACATCGAGAACTGAATGGCGAAGAGGAGGTTTTCATAGGATATCGCAATACCTAATTATATAGCAAATAATAGATAGCACTATGCGTTAATGGTTATACAAAGTCGTATCAGACTGGATCTTTTTATTAATTTTAATTCGCATATTACGAAGTCGAATCGAATCGAAATCAATATCATACAAAAGTAAATACTGCTGATACAAACATATTTGAGGAGAAAGAATTACTTGGGTTCAGAGGGGGTATAAGTGATATTATATTCTGCGCAACAGTCAGCAAAATGTACTAATGCTATGTTGAATGTTGATCCTCTTCTCCAGTTGCCCTTTCTACCCTACTTGATCTTATGTAAGTTAAGATTATGCTGCCAAATTTTTTTATAAGTGTGTCCATTCACAGACACCAAATTTTCACCAACTACTTCACAAAAATATATGTACTCAAGCAAAATAAGAAATCTATTCGATATATTTATGTTTATAAAACTCTTGCCTTCTTTGAATTTATTGATGGTTGTTACAAGTGTGTGTACAAGATGAGAGCCCCCTCTAACCAGCCATGTTGTGTAAATAAAGTCGCCGGTATTGACCCCTCTCGCCGGACTCCATTGTGTGCAGACGCGAGTTGGTAGTCTCATAAAATAAAAGTAGGTAAGTACTGCCGCGGCCTTCCCTGTATCATTGAGTACACAAGTACCTAAATATTTAGCTGTATTATTAGTCGAGATTGAAATAACTCGGGGATGATGAAAAGCTGAAATCTAAATAACAAATATTCTTGAAGAAGAAGAAAAAGCAATTTATCAAAAGTAACAGATGAAAACTTCAGCATTGCAATTACAACAACTTAATCAAGAACTTATTTATTTTTTTCAATTCAAAAATTGTTTCGGGCCAAACTAACGAAATACCGTATTTTTCTCTGGGATATTGTTCTAAGATTTATTTCTAAGATCGATTGGTGTAATCATTTGAAACAGTTCTATAGAAAAGTTGGAGAGTGACACGGATTTAGAGGTCCTTAGACTTCTCCATTCAGATGTGATTTACTGTTCCAAGTTTGCTTTGAACCTGCTACCTAGTCTAATACTACCTACTCTTCTTGTTCTGTAACTAAATTAAGAAATATTTTTAGCATAGCACTGTCAATTGTATGTGCTGTACGAATACGTAATAGATTTTACGATCTAACATAACCTAACTGTCCCAACGTGAGAAAAATTCTACAACATGTAACCGTCGCTAATGTGTTTATAAAAAAAAAAAAAACGAAATTCGTTGTAAGAATATTATCGATACTAAAACACGATATTGTCGTGATACGATGCTGTAAAAAGTATTTGAACTACATATGTATATAATGAAGAGGTTAAAACGAACGAGAAACAGGTTGTCCTGGACACGCATTAGCCTCGGGCTAACTCTTGACTTCCGGCGCGAGATAGGCAAGACAACTACCCACTTCTACACGAGAAACTGTAAGCGACTTTTGTTGATCACATTGGTTACCTACATCAGGTAATAGAAAAGAGAAGTTACAAGAAGAACAATCCGATGAGGTAAGAGAAGTACAATCCGATTTAGAATTAAATTAAATAGTTTCAACTTTATACTCTTATTTCTTTCCTTTCCGATGTGAATCGGATCGATTAGACGGAATCATTTATAATAATTGACATTTGGTAAAAATGGAGATAAAAATTGTTCCCCCTGCTAATGGTTTTACGTGTGAGCGAACATCTTAATCTATTAATAATTTACCCAGGAAAAACACTTAGGTAGGTAGTTCCCGGGATACAAATCACCTAATAATTGTCTACGTATTATATAAATTTATTGAATCAGGCGTTACTTTGCGGAGGTCCATATCAATGCCCATATAAAATATCAATATCCGCTTCCGACTTGTCGCGGGTGAGCAAAGAAATTCTTTTACTTCATACGTATTATATTACGTACATAAATAATTCTAACCTTATATTTTCAATGAACAGGAGTCGTTTCAAAACATAAGCAAGTCGTATAACCATTTATGGTTAATACCAGCTGGACACAGAAAAAAACACTAACCACTCACTAATCAGAAAAGTTGTATAGTGAATTTATTGAATAACAAATTAATTATAAGTAATATAAACCGGGTTTTCTGAAGCTTGCAAACACAGACGCGCAGCCTCCGCTATTCAAACACACCGGCTAAAAGGATACTCTGGTATTAAATTAAGTTTTAAAATTAACCTTTCACTTTTTTAAGTCTATTTAATCCTCCAGTGCTTAACGAAATCAAGAATCAGTTTAGGTACTTATAATATATTACGTGGAATTAAGGCTGAAGGATCGCCTAATCAAATTAGTAAGCTGAATGTACCTACTACGTAATTGGTACCTATTTTAATTACATGACCAAAATACAATACCTATGAAGTTTCTATAACAATAATATAAAATAGAGCCTATATTACGTCAAAAAATATTCTTAATACTCCTTTTACCTAAACCCTGATATATTGTGAATTACAACTAAAATTTTATAATCTTTCACAAGAAATGAAACCAAACCAGTTGTAATTAACTCAGCAATAACAAATGACCACCATTTTATTTCAAAGCTACCACATCAAATGATTATATTTATAACTGCATAACGTAACATTTACGAACTTGTTATACTAGAAAGTTTTTAAGTCTGTAGTGTGGCCGGACCGTATGTGGCAAGTCTAGAATAACATGCTACGTGAAGCTCCTGTTCATAGTCAAAACGCATCTCTATCATGAAATTAAGATCCTTACACAAAGCGTATTAATTTGCTTACTTACTAAGATAGGTCGAAGATTTAATAAATTTGGTCTTTGCTCACTAAATTAATATTGAGCACTCGTTACATTTTTAGTGTCATTTTTTGGTAAGAAAGCATAGGGTCTTAAATTATGTCTAGTGGTCATTCCATTTGTTCATCAAAAATAGCCCACTTTGTAGTTCATAATTGCTTTGAGTATTTATGCAATGACGCGTCGAAAGCAAATTCCAATATGTATTCGGTTTATGTCGAGTCCAAGCATTTGTGAGTTCACACTAAGTGTCACACAATGCCTAGCTCGTCGGGCGTCTATGAATTTAAGGTTAGATAGAGAAGTGAGCCTGTTTATGCTAGTTGGTTGGTGTGCAGCTACGAACTTACTGAAAATCTTGTTGGATCTATTTTAACTGGCAACTATAACAAGGATTTTGTATAGTTGGCCAACTATTCCAGTAAATAATGCTTTTAAATGATAATACTCGATGATTTTTAATTAATAGTCAGGTATAATTTTTTCAAATTCAGTACCTAATTGATATGCACGTTATTTTACACCCAAAACTAATGAGTTTCAAGGTAAAGCAGTTCGGAATAGTTTTGGATTTGGTAAGCCATTAATAGCTGTTATATAGTATAATATAACACAATACTTTTCACTCAGCTAATCTGAACAGAACCCGTCTCAACCAAATATTCCATACTAAGATTGATATATGACGATTGAGCTAAATATGCATGGGTTATTCGAGTACGCCTATCACACCACCCCCGACATATCGAAGCGCAAGATAATGCCAATGTATGATTAATGGTAACAGTGAAGTTTTAGTCACGGATCCGGCCCAAAAAGAAGGATAAGTTATCGAGCGGAAATGTAGGCCTACTACATACAAAGTGCCACGGCACGAAATGCGGGTAGGAAGGGCCGCCTGTTTATCTGCGAAGATTCACTGTGTACATTTAGATCTTCTCTTTGTTCGAACGGAACTTATAAATAATTTATTTAAACCTATTTGCACATTTATGCCAAAAAGCAACACGATTACCATATTTAAAAGATGCTTAACAAAATTTTCCTACGTTAAATTTTAATGAGTATATTCGTCTTGGAACTGATTGCTACAGAAACGAAACAAGTTTTCCTTAAGTGACCTATAAACGAAGTCTTACATAAACTGATCAATTGCATCGCTTGTATTGAAGTTGCAATCGGCCAATAATTGGCTACGGTGAAAGTTCTAATGAGGTTCCACTTACTTCATTGAAAAGTAGTACAAGATCGATAGGTAAGTGGGGTAAGAGTTTGCACAAAGTTAGATACAGAGGACACACGGCTCATTTAACTTCCACCATCCACATTTGCTTACGTCTCGATTTAGAAGGTCGTCACGGATCGTAATGACACTTGTTTGTTTTATCGCCGACCCTTTAGATCGTACTCAACCTACTTCCGTCCGAGAAAGGTTAAAAGAACGGACTCAGGAAAAGCTTAAGAAAAAAAAAACACGTTATTAAAGCGCTACTTTACCTTAGGAAGCTTTGAGCAATACACAATGGACGGTCTAACTCTACCCTATACCTAGAGGAGACTGTATTACAAGTAGACAGGTTTTTGTACTTAAATTAACCAAATGAGAATAGATCTTAGACGATAAAAAAGGTAAGTGATAGGAATATATGTATTATGTATATTATAACAAAACGATACTTCCTTTTAGCACGAAAAATAATTATATGTGAACTATCTGGAAAAAGTAAGATGCCAATAATTAGGTATGGTAACGTTGCTCGGGCAATGATGTACATAGGTAGATAGAGAATCGCAACAGATTTATGATAGCAATGCGTAAATTGTTATCGGGTCTGGTCATTCTTCTTGAAAATAAATTTAATTTTATTGTATATCGGGGAACCTTTTCCGATTGGTCCCGCATACGAATAAGGCAATAAACGTTGATCAGGATAACAAAAACAATCGCCTCAAACCCATTTGATCAACAATACAGCTATTAGTAGTAACTCTTACTTCGTCCATCTCGGTCACACTGATTGAAATATCACGAATCTAAATGTTACGGAGAGTAATTAAGAAACATACCATTTATTTAAAAAGATCTCAAGGAAACCAAAGAGTACATTACTGTAATACAATAAACCTGAATGCAAGTTTCATATAGCTTTCAGCATGTCCAAAGTCTCTTTTGGACAGCACAATACATACATTATCCGCGGTTTCTAGTCCTCTGCGGATTCGTCAAAACCCTATTGAAAGCCGTACAATGAGTCCGCTGCAGTTCTATGTTATTTTCTTGCCGTGTTCGGGGGCCAGGGCACTTGAATTAAAGATTTGTATATTATCCCCGCCTCGCTCGCGCACAATGGGCACACAACGCACCAGTGTAATTCAGTGAGCGGCCCACCGACCGCATTGTATTATTATACCCACTCGTATTCCTCGTCAACCGCAAGACGATCTAATTTAAAGGTGAGTTGCGGGACTTTTGTCGGAAAATCAAGTTGGCCGAGTCAACGTCAGGCGGCACTCGTAATTAAAATTCGTCCTAATAGGTACCTTTCAGTCTCAGAGTACGAGCAACGAGTGAAAAAGAAAAGTCAAGAGTGAAACCTTAAAATCCAATAACTTTTGAAACAATTCAGTGAAACGTGCAGACGAAAATATCAAATTAATAAGAAAAAGAAAAGGGAATGTTTAAATCAATAATATATTTTTATTGATTTGCTATCGTACACTAATTGGTACCTGCAAATATACATGTAACACCAAACTAATATTTTATGAGCATTATATGTTCACAAACACTCCCTAGAAAAGTAGGTATGTGCTAGTGGATGAAGTCGGACGCAATTTAATTTAATTACGCCACGTAAAATTATTTCATGGAATAATACAATCACTGATAAGTAAGTGAGTACATAAATCAATGTCCCAAGTATTCTCGGATTGGATGAACTAACAACATAAAAATATCTTCCATTAACCATAAGAAAATAAAGAAGTTATTAAGTTCGTTAACTTTTTTATATTTGTAAAGAAACTTATTTCTTTAGTTTATGGTGCGCTCTATGACGGTTAATACGGTAAAGCAGATTGTTTTTGGATTTGGAGTGACAGAAGGAGAATTCATCGTGATTACACATAATGTTTAAATATTACAATAAGTAACTAAATATAAAAGGAATTGTTAAACTTAATAATAGACTTTAAATGTCGTTTCTTTATTTTCAGGTAAGATAATGATTTAAGTTAGTGTTTTTCATGTTTTATGTGTATGTAAGAACCTACTACAATAAAATCTTTATTTTCAGAGCAACACATATTGTTTATTTATCATTTACAATTCCTGAAAAGTGACGAAAGTGTCTTATAAAACGACATTTGTAGTTATAATCAAGAAAAATGGAAAAGCTACGATTTAAATTTATGGTACTGGGGTCCACGGATGGAAAAACTAATTTGATATGCATAACCTCTATTGAGACACCGGACGGATGTATTTTTGAGATCCCAGATGAATTAAAACCCGTAAGTAAGCACACGGCCATATTATCTACAGATATATTTACAAAAATAAAAAACTCGCTTAAAAAAAGGCATCAATCACGTGCAGTATGGATACCTCTAAATACGGAATTGAGAAAAATATATCTAGACGAAGGCGAGAACGTACAGTTTGGCGAACAATATTTAAACGAGATTACAGGTGATACAACACCTTCACAGAATAATGCTAGCAATAATGCACCAGAGAAAAAGAGTATTGGCAAAACTGCTGAACGGTTTTTGATCGAAAAATTTTCAAATAAAACATCAAATGCTGACCAATGGATTAGCGAGTTTGAGAGCGAATGTGATAGATTCGAAATTATACAGGATGTAGAAAAAATTGAGATTTTAAAACATCTACTAGAAAAACAGTGCCTAGATTGGTATAGTAGTATGTTAATAAAGTTGACAGTGAATTCCGAATGGGCAGTATGGAAAGAAAATTTTTGCGAAACATACGGAAATAAAGGTTGGTCTCAAGTTAAATATGCATTTTCATTTAGATTTCAAGCTGGATCGTTATTGGAATATGCGACAAAAAAAGAAAGACTGCTATTAGAGGTTAACAAGCAAATTGACACCCAAACAATGATAAATCTCATTGTAATGGGATTGCCAGATTATATAATGGATAAAATTGATAAAGAAACAGTGAAGTCAACTGCAAGCCTTTACAATGAAATTGGAAAACATGAATATGTAGTAAATAGAAAGTATTTCAGCAAGAATAAAAGAACTGCCTATGATTATAAAGTAAAGTCTGATAAAATAAAACCATGTACGATTTGTGAAAATTTAAATAAAGGCGTTAGGTTCCATCCCGAAGACAAGTGTTGGTTCAAACAGACAGAAGAATATAACCATAAGAGAATAAATAGTAAAGCCGTAAATAATTCAGTGATTGATGTCGAACTCAATAATAACGATAAAAAAAACGAATAATAACACCATTAATTAAAGTCAAACTATTATTAAATGGAAAACTAGAAATATTTGGTATATATGATTCGGGCTCTAACGTTTCTATAATTAATTCAAAATTATTAAGACTGAAGGAAGAAGGATACGGAGATTCAAAAAATGATAACTTAATCACAATTAATGGTGTTAAAAAGACAAAAGGTTTGACAACTATTACAATAAAAATGTTTGATATCGAAGAAAAAGCTGATGTTTATATAATTGACGGAGAAGAATTCAAGTACGATTTTCTGATTGGACTGGATATTATAAAACAGTTTAAACTGGTTCAAGACGAAAATTTGGAAATCATTCAAAAAAGAGAAGAAATAAAAAAAGAAAACACAAAAGATCTTACTGTACAAGAAAATGATAAAAACAACACTTCTAAGGAAGTGGAAAGTGAAGCAAACACATGTTCAATTAATTTTAATGAACATATAAAAGAAGAAGATTTCAAGATAACTATGAGTAATTTAAATACTGAACAAAAGTTAGAAATCTACAATCTGATTGATAATTACAAATCAATATTTGCAAAGGACAAATATGACATTGGCACTGTCAGAGAATATGAAGCACGTATTGATCTACTTATGGACAAGTACTGCAGTAAAAGGCCATATAGATGTTCAGTTGAAGACAAAAAGGAAATTGAAGAACAAATAGCAAAGTTACTTGATAAAAAACTTATAGAAGAATCTTATAGTCCTTTTGCGGCACCGGTAACTTTAGCTTTCAAAAAAGAGGACAACAGAAAATCAAGATTATGTATAGATTTTAGAGATCTAAATAAAATAGTGGTACCTCAAGCACAACCATTTCCATTGATTGAAGACCTGGTGATTAAGACAAGAAATTCAACATATTTCACAACATTGGACATTAATTCAGCCTTCTGGTCAATCCCACTAAGAATTGAAGATAAGAAGAAAACTGCCTTTGTAACGCAGGAAGGACATTATCAATGGACGTGTTTACCTTTTGGTTTGAAGACATCACCAGCAATCTTCCAAAGGATACTAAGTAACATTTTAAGAAAGCATAAACTTACCAATTTCGCAGTTAACTACATCGATGATATTTTGATATATTCAAAGACTTTTTCAGAACATATTAACCATTTAACACAATTATTAGAAGCTATAAAAATTGAGGGTTTTCGATTAAAATTCACGAAATGTACATTTGCTTCTGATACAGTAAAATATCTCGGTCATATAATACATAATAACACAGTACGACCAGTAAGAGATAATTTAGTCTCGATAAAAGATTTCCCAATACCAAAAAATCAAAAAAATGTTAGACAGTTTCTCGGAAAAATTAACTTTTATCATGAGTATATACCAAAAAGTTCGGTAATATTAGAACCCCTACATCAACTACTTAGGAAAAATCAGAAATTTGTTTGGTCTGCCGATTGTCAAAACTCATTTGAAAAGATAAAAAACCTATTGTGCTCACAGCCAATCTTAGAGATATTCGATCAAAATTTGCCGATAATAATTCACACCGATGCATGTTTAGAAGGTATTGGGGCAGTGTTAAAGCAAACACAAACAAATGGGAAAAATAAGCCAGTGGCATACTTCTCAAAAAAACTAAATCAAGCACAAAAGAAAAAAAAGGCAATTTATTTAGAATGTTTGGCTATTAAAGAAGCCATAAAATACTGGCAATACTGGCTAATAGGTAAGTCGTTTACAGTGTATTCTGATCATAAACCATTGGAAAATTTAAATATTAAATCTAGAACAGATGATGAATTAGGAGACTTAACATATTACTTATCACAATATGACTTTGAAATTAAATACGCTCCGGGGAAAGAAAATATAGAAGCGGATTGTTTAAGTAGGAATCCAGTATTGGATGCAAGTGAGGATACAGATGAACAATTAAAAATTGTAAATATGATAACATTAAATGATATTGTAACAGACCAACAAAACAATGAAAAAATACAAAATAATAAGTCAAAATTAATAACAAAAAAAAATGTTTATTATAAAAAAGTTCGAAAACGTGAAAAAATAATTTTATCGGAAGATTTTAGCAAAAAACTTATTAAAGAAGTACATGAAAATATGTGTCACTTAGGCGTAAGACAAATGCAAAATAAAATCAGTACGTTATATACAGCAAAAAATTTAACTATGAATATTAAATCGCATTGTAAAAGTTGCGAGACATGTATAAAAAATAAAACGAGAGGACAGGATAAATTTGGTCTAATGTCACATTTAGGTCCTGCCACAAAACCCTTTCAAATAGTCTCAATAGACACAATTGGAGGTTTTGGAGGGTCCAGATCAACAAAAAGATATTTACACCTTTTAGTGGACCACTTTACACGTTATGCCTATATTGTTACCTCAAAGACACAAAGTGCTAATGATTTTGTCAAACTAATCAATAACGTAACAGATTGTGATACAATTGAAATACTTCTTACCGACCAATATCCGGGAATTAACTCAAAAGAATTCAAAAGATTTTTAAATGAAAAGTCAATACAAATGATATTCACCGCAGTAAATGCCCCTTTTTCCAACGGCTTAAATGAAAGACTTAATCAGACGCTTGTGAACAAAATCAGATGTAAAATAAACGAAAAAAGTAAAAAAATAGCATGGACAACCATTGCTCATAACTGTGTAGATAAATATAATAAAACGGAACACACTGTCACTGGTTTTGCACCAAAATACCTGTTGGATGGTACAGATGTTTCCTTATTACCAAATGAATTAAAACAAAATAAAACAGAAAATGAATGGGTTCGAGATAGGACAATAGCATTGGAAAATACAATAAAATCACATAACTATAATAAAAAAATATTTGATAAAAACAGAACTTCATTTAACTTCAAAACAGGAGATATGGTATATGTAGAGAATGGAAACAAACTAAATAGAAACAAATTAGATGAGCTGAAGATTGGACCGTATAAAATTATGGAAAAAATATCAAATTCAATATATAGAATTAATACAGGGCATAAAAAGTCAGAGTCGAATCTCTTTCATATCACAAAATTAATACCTATACCTGTATAAAAATAAATAAGACAAGATAGTAATAATTTGCTTAATATAAACTTATTTATATCTATAATTTCATACTTTACTATAAGTTAGGTGCAGATTAATGAAAATTTTTTTTTGAAAATTTTCTTCTTTGAGGAGGGAGATGTAAAGAAACTTATTTCTTTAGTTTATGGTGCGCTCTATGACGGTTAATACGGTAAAGCAGATTGTTTTTGGATTTGGAGTGACAGAAGGAGAATTCATCGTGATTACACATAATGTTTAAATATTACAATAAGTAACTAAATATAAAAGGAATTGTTAAACTTAATAATAGACTTTAAATGTCGTTTCTTTATTTTCAGGTAAGATAATGATTTAAGTTAGTGTTTTTCATGTTTTATGTGTATGTAAGAACCTACTACAATAAAATCTTTATTTTCAGAGCAACACATATTGTTTATTTATCATTTACAATTCCTGAAAAGTGACGAAAGTGTCTTATATATTTATGATCTGTTTCGTTATTAAAAAAAGCATTCGTAAGAAATAACTGGCTGTAGTCTTAAATAACGCGTTTAAGTCGCTGTATGCCTTGCTACCTACTTCTTTTGAAGTAGGTTAAAGAAAATCACTGAAGTCCGATGCGAACTATACAGGTTGATTGGTAATTCGACCTGTTTCTTTGAGGGAGTTATTATACTAAAGTTAATTTGCATTAATTTTGGACCAGACCAGACCAGTTTTGAAAAGCTTATTATTCTAAGTTATTAAGCTTATTATTATAATGAAATTAGTTCCGTAGTCTTAACGCCAACGGTCATTATATTTCTTTTGAGTATTCCTCAATTATATAAATAAAATCTACAGATATTTAAATAATTTACTTATGATTTAATAACCGCTTATTTTTACAGTTATGGATTTTTTGACTTGTTTTTTACCCGAAAGCCCGAAGGAGGGTCATGTTTTTATTCAACGGAGTTGTTTATTTATCAATTATCAGAAAACGCTTTTTTAGCATAATTACCAATTTTAGGTAGATAAACGATATTTCACTCAATTTACGAGTAGATCCCTAGTTGACCGGACCAAAAATATTGCAATGTAGCTCTAGTAATTACCTAACCTCCATAGTAATAGCTCGAATTACCAAACACCTTGTAGAAGTAGTTTAGGTCGCCCACGCACAGCAACAATGACAAAGTTTACAAGCCACAACGAGTGACAAAAGACTTTCTGCGACTTAATTTCCATTTTTTTTCACATATGGGACGTATGTGGCATAGCGTAGATGCCAACTTTTAGTTATGTTACGATGTTTCAATACTTCTCGAAGCGAAAAACTATTTCCCCATTCAACCGTCTAAGTACCTCGTCGGAGGGCGTAGCAAATAAAAGACCGAATACCAACGCCAAGCGCCAATGGCATATACAAAATAAGACCCTAGCCCGACCCGAACTCGGTGTATAGGCAAATTGTGATCGTCACGAAAACGACTAAGGTCACGCGTCAGTGGCCTGACATTATTTGTCGGAGTGGATCGGAAAGCAATTTCGTCTAACACGAGACTATTTGTCACACATAAAACTTGATCTATTGATGCCCCGAAGACCCCTGAGCTGGGTATCAAGCTACCGGACCTGCATTAAACATAGGAACACTTCATTTTAGATATACAAACAAGCGTACACCTCACTCCATGTTACTGATCAATAAATTACACAAATTAAATATAAGATAAGTAAAGAGTACTTGCTGAAAGAATTTTAAAGAAATGATCTTTTGAAGACAATTCTTATAGCAATCAATTTACTCTGGAAAGCCTTTTACAGCTAAGATATTGAAAGGATGATGAAAAAATACTCAAAAGAGTGTAAAAGATTCATCTGTCTGCCTTGGAATTGATATTGGCAGAAAATAAATACACGTGCCTCAAAACGTATGCAAAGAGAACCGTAAGACAACATTTTTGGGCGTTTTCAAATAATTAAAGCACTTGAAGAATAGGTACTTGGAATAATTTATGTATAGAGCCGCTGATGAAGCCTTTACGGGCCTAACAATTCAAAACAATTGAATTTGTACAGGTGCAGCAATCGGGAATCCTGTCACTTTTGGAACGGACATCATTTTACATAGTTGTTGCGGGTAACGGGTCGAGTCAAATACACTGCAACGTGTCTATAGAGGTGTATATATTTGCAGTGTTGGCGGATGATGTCAGCCGGGATACAATGTACGTCGGGCATGTTCCGAGTGTCAGTCAGTAGCGCGAATAAATGGCTCACGTACATTGCCAACGGGATTTTCGGTTTCGAATAGAAAATGGGATTGGCTCGTCTGTCGTCGAAACAAGAAGCTCCTAAAGTCGGTCTCGGTGGCACTGCACGGATAAGCCGGCAGCATAAAGTGGTCAGCACGAATATTAACGACTGTCCTGTTCTCTTCTGTTTTCGAGAAGTGCTAAAAGAATCACACATACGGCATACATACTGCTATGTCTTGAACGACACATATAATTGTTTTAGCTGTGCTGACCGCACCGCTCTGTTGACTTTGCTGCGGTACAGCCACGCAGCCCGCAGTTTCGTGCGACGACGCTAAGTAGTTAACTGTGTCAGCGGTCGTACCCCTTGGACATCGCCAAGCTTTAATGAAATACTCTCGTCTCCTTCTTCATTAACGACGAGATTAAAAACTTGTCAAATAACGACTAGGCAGGCCAGATTTAAATTGAATTTAAAAAAGTCAGGAGCGAGTTGGATTGAGATCTTGAGACAAGGAACCCTAAAAACTTTTTATTTAAGTCATCGTGTTGCATATTCGTACATATACTATACAAAATTGACTTAAATGATTTCAGATAAAGTAGGCAAGTAAATCAATCTAAAAACTTAAAATTAAATTCGGCTCAAATAAGACGGTTTGCCTTTTTCAAAACATTTTTCTTTGGAGAAATAACATTAGAACCTTTTTATTTCACCTATTTGCAGGCTTTTAATAGTTAAATCAATCAATCTGCTGAGCAGGGATCCTCTATTTTTTGCCAGTTCTTTTAATTAGATATTTTAACAAACATTTTACCGCCTGTTAAACCTTGGATTAAATCTAGTACTTAATGATATCGTTATTAAGATACGAGTATTAAAGATCTTAGCAGACTTTGTGGTACAGTCACCAGCACCAATATCTGACACAACAAGCGTGCATAAATATCTGATACGACTCTATTTCTAGGGCCGGAAGGACGTGTAAGATATTTTTGACTGTACATACCTTGCTAGTTTCAAAACTGTCAAAAACTTATGTTACCTTCATCTTTCCGGGACGAAGCTTTCAAAGAACTCGAAGTAAGATCTTAATTTCTGCAGTATAAACGTGATATAGAATGATAACATCTATGACTCTTCATATTAGTCTTACAACTACACGAACAAAAGACAATGTAACCTAAAAGATGGATTATGTAAATGAAAAATCCTTAAGTGACACATAGCGCAGCTTGTGGTTTTCTTAGGCTTAAGTGACACATACACTCGACGCCGCACTCATTAGACATGATCAAACGTTAATGCCGCCTAGCTCTCCGTCATTAATTTCTCTTAGTGGAAGCGTTAATAAATTATGTTAACAGGAGCGTTTACACGCTAAGCGTATGTGTTAAAAATATAAAGTGTGAGTAACTGTTTAGAACGTGTAAGCACACTTAAAAATGCACCCGTTTTTAAAGAGCGCGTTGAAATAAAAATATCATTGAAACCGTGATTATGTGATATACTCGTAGAGATTTTAATATTGTTTACAAAGTGAGCTTCATTTGAGTAACCACTTTAGTTGTTTGGATCAAATGCATACACGCATAACGTTAGCAAAGCATCGTTTAAATAATTAATTTAAAGATATCTTATCTTACAAATCCTACTACTATTATAAATGTGAAAGTTTGTGAGTGAGTGCGTTTGTGAGTGAGAGTCTTTGCTACTTCTCCACGCTGAAACCGCTAGACGGATTTGGATGAAATTTGGAAAGTTAGTTTATAACCTGGATTAAAACATAGGATACTTTTTATGCCGATATTCCCACGGGATAGGGATAAAATCTCGAAATAACAACCGCTGGGTTTAGAGTCATGAAATTTGACATAGGTGTAGGTAGGATTTAAGGTCAATGAAAACCGCGATGAAATTTTAAGGGAATTCCGACATGAATTTAATAAAATCCCGAAATTTAAATTCAACTGCAGTATTATAAATGCGAAAGTTTGTGAACGTGTGAGTGAATCAGTGAGTGAGCGAGTGAGTATGTTTGTTACTCCTTCTTGCTGAAACGGCTGGACGGATTTGGATGAAATTTGGTATGTAGAGAGTCATGAAATTTGACATGATTGTTTTTAATGTAACGTTAATGAAAACCACGATTTAATTATCAGGAATTCCCACAGGAATTTTTAAAATCCCTAAATTTCAATTCAGCTGCCGGATCTAATGATTTACGTGTGCGAAGCCGCGGGGAAACACTAGATTAATCTAATTTAATTAAAGAATAACCGCATTTCTAATTAATCTTGTTATCCCGAATATTAGCATGGATGTGGATACAATTACATTATTACGATATGCTTAAATACATACGTATTTATGTATGGATTTTGGCTTTGTTCCGGTGAACGTTTTTTAGTATGGAGATTTCCAGTCTTATTATATTTCGTCTATGAAAAACTCACGGTATATCTATACAATCTGTGTCTTCTGATCTAAATTAATGTAAGAAAAAGGTAGTTTGTGATTGATTATTTGTTTCTATGTAGGGGGTTATCCTCTAGAAGAACTGAACCGATATCCCATTAATACTATAAATGCGAAAGCTTGTAAGTCTATTTGCTTGTTTGTTACTTCATCACGTCTAAACCACTGAACCAATTTAGATGAAATTCGGTATAAGTCCAGACATCTAGTTTGAGTCTCGGAGAAGGACAAAGGATAGTTTTTATCCCGGATAATTGCATAGTTCCCGCGAAATAGCGATAAACGAATTCTGTGCGGACGGAGTCGCGGGTAACGGCTAGTTAAAATAAAGAGTTCACTAATCGATAGCTACAATATCTAGATGCTATCTAGACTTTTATATCGGTAAAGTGCAAAGTTCCCGCGCGACGTAGAAGAAGTTGCTGTCAAGAGCTAGTTAGTATACCTACTAACAATAGTTTACAATAATAGAGCGTCGAATGATATTTCTACACACATCACGGAAGTAACATTTATCGCTTACCAAAACTAACATCAATTTAGTCGTTAGCGTAATCGTCTATGGTTCACTTAAATGGACATTTAGTATAAACGTAGCAGCCCAATTTCGACATGACATCCTAATGTAATATTGAAATTGGACGAGCGGAGACGTGTGGGAATAAATCAGGGACGCAACATTTGGCGATAATTTAATATGTGGGAATAAAGGCCAAGTGAAGTATGCGAGGATATTGCGCGCCCGCGCCGCGCCCCGCCGATCTCGCCTAACGAGACACTTATGAAAAAAACTGACTTTTCGCGTTTAGAGATCCTTTACTTTATTTTTGAATATGAACGGATCGAAACTGTATTTATTAAAGAGAACTCTATTTATTACACAAACAATTGTAGAGAAAACTAAGAACATAACATACTTTACATTTGTTTGTAGTTCAAAATCAGACACGACCTGGTTGCATTTATTTTTTCAATAACCTCAAGCCACAATAATCTCGGAAAACTATGTCAGATAGACGGATAAAGCGGTTCACTGTGAATACTTGTTCCTTGAAGCGAACAGTAATGATAATGAACGGAACGCTTCAAACTCTCGTTGCGAATTTAACTGACACGCTCATGCTAAACTGTACGGTATGAATATTATTATAATGAACCGTTTGTAGAGGTCGTAAACGAGCAGTAAAAACTGCTAATCATTAAATATTACGAGTTAAGAGATATTATTTTTTGTCGTACCTATGTAAAAGTAGTCTTATCGTAATATCCTATCGTATCATGGAGTCGAAATTGATTAAAGGTAGGTTTGACGCAGTCGACATCTGGCGGCGATGTCACCGTGTCTTCACAAGGAGTAATATTAACAAAGTTTTATTATAATCTTTCAGCTTTATTCTTGGAATTTAGTTGCTTCTTTTTCTCAAATAAGAATCTTTGTCGCTTGACATTTAGATACAAGCAGGCTTCTCTCGCTACAGTGGGCTTCGGGGAGACGCTTCCTTCGCTTCCGACTACGGTATTAACGCCCTTATTTACGTTTGTAAATAGTTTAATTATGTACTGTATATACAAATTGAATCAGGTACTTCAAAAACTCTAGCAATTAAGGAATGTTTCATTGCAATTTATAAAAACTTACTTTGTAATATAATGATGAACAATATGTCCCTAAAATCGCGGCTTTACCCCAGTTGCAGATAGCATCTTTCATATAAACCATGTCCAGCTGATTACTACGTATCATACGTACGAAAATTGCTTTTTACTAAGTAATATGAATTTTAAGAAAGTTGGTGTCAGTTTTATGATTTAAACTCGGGTTTTGTGCCGTGTACTTTGGTTTTAGAGCAGCTCTATATTTTGGCACAGTTGCATGCGCCATGATCACGAGACGACCCTAAAACCAAGCTACGCTAAAACCTAAAAACTAAGCTTCTCTAAAACCCAAGTAGGCAGAACAAAACCCGAATTTAAATCATAAAATTAGTAATGACTGCGATAGTCTAAAACATTTTGGTGCCAGTTTCGTGGGGTTACTATTGAAAAGAGATCCCTAAGGTAGCAATGGCTAAAATACTTAATGTTGCAATACCAACAAAATAAATCAGAACTTATTAATAATATAAAACTAATTAAGATGAGAATACAAAAACATAATGACAATCGATGATTTTGTAACTTGGTGCCTTTTTCACAAAGTTGGAGAAAAAATAAAGATCCTCTTAGTCCGCATTATGATACAAAGCCTTTCCTTTTATCGCAAGAAGGACACATACATCTGTACTACAAGTCAAAAACATTATTTTGTTTGAGAGAGCTGATAGATGGCACAAAGAACTGGATAAGAACTGAAAATATTTCCAAGAAAAACCAAAGTAAGGTTTACGTAATCAAATAAATAATCTGAAGCCATCAAAACATTTACTTACACAAATTATCATATTATACGAAACGTGTTTTCAATCTACTACTAGCTTCCATTCAGCACAAGCTTTTACTTGCTATATTCTTATTTAAGCATGAGTTTTAAATCATTAGTGAAAAATTACATTAACAAATTAAGTATATTCAATCTAAAGTGACTAACTGCGGTGATAGCAAGTATCACGACGAAACTGGTGCATGTGTGCAATAGTATACCCAAGGGAAAGCGGTTAGGTGTTAAAAAGTTAGCAATCGTGGTGAACCATTCGTTAGCACGATAACAGCAAGTTGCATCTGCTCTTGCTTCAGGATATTCCACCCATCAGCATTACATTTAATTATTTCTTTTTAGTATTAATCAAGATAAAACGCATAATTTCCAATTGATTAAAAGGTACATCTAATGTTATCTTGTTGTGATTAAATTAAAACTTTATTTTCGATGCATAATAATATAAAGAACGTACAAATGGCTAACTTGATGTTCTTTTGTTTTTAGCAAAGTTTTGTCCGAATTGTTGTTTGGAAGCAATCGACTTACCTCCGCTCGAAAGAACTCGGTCCCGATTTATGTCGTTAGTATTTATAAATTCTCGGTTAAATTTAAGGAGTGTTTAGGTAAGTACTTTGGATTAGATAAAAAACAGTGGGGATGTTAATCTTAAGTCTGCCAAATTATTGTCATTATCATTACCTCATAATCACGTAAAGAGAGAGAAATACATGATTTGTACAGAAACGGAGCTATTAATATTTATTACTTAGCCCTTTTGGGGTGCATTTTTACCTCCCACCACAGCCCTTTTGAGGTGCACATCCATGGGGAATACCTAGGATAGTCGTATTGGGCACCAAATTAAGCCAATAAAACAGAAAAACTTTTGCAGCAATTATTTCCGGTTTGATGTTTTTTTTTTATATCCCTAATGACCTGATGAATGTTAAAGAAAACAATGGTAATGTAATAATTTTCTACAAAAAAATGGATAACATTTTCTAGACATTTCAGCCAAGCTTTCGAAACAGATTGAAAGACCTTTTAACTTACGTACCCCGCAAACTTAATCGATTTGATACAATCACGAAGCCAAGGAATAGTTTGTAAACAATGTAACGATATCATTAGCGAATAATTGTCGAGTAAATGGCGCCGTACAGCGTATCTACAGAAACTGATGGATGTATTTGTAGCGAATTAAACGGAGGGAGCCGCAAGGCAAATGTGCGCAGCCTGTGCCTCATTAACTCTAATAGTGCTACATTAATCTATGTTGATGAAAGTAATAATGAGCTTCATGACTCTGATCGATCCCTCTTCGCAACCTTGAAAGCGTAAAAGGAAAGATAAAACGTGATTTGGGTATTCTTAAATACTGTTGTACTGTCTGTGTGTGTGTCTGTGTACTGTTGTACCCATGTGGTGTCGGGTTACAATTACACCTCTCCATTTCTTCCGTGGATGTCGTAAGAGGCGACTGAGGATAATATAGGTTTAGGTACACCGTAGGCAACAGGCTAGCAACCTGTCACTATTGTACCGTTGTTGTCAAACTTAAAACCTAAAATTGCTAAAAGTGGCTCCGAAGCGGTAACGTTACGTCTGCTTTGCCTACCCTATTTGGGAATACAGGCGTGATGTTTGTGTGTGTGTTAAATACTGTTCAAAGACTAGCATAATGATTATTAGTCACCCAAAAATAGAACGTGTTATTTTTGATTTTTGTAATTTTAAGGGACATTTAACAGGTGAAATGAAGATAAAGTCTATACACGATAAAATTTGGCCATGCAAGATCTGGTGTTAGTTTGCAATGAATGCTAATTTTCAAGCAGCACTTTTTAAGTAGGTAAATTTGAATATTAAAAATACTTTAGTTAGGGTGTTTAAGAAAATTTAAATTGAGACTATTCTCTGCACATAAATTATTAAGTAATTAATTCTTGATTACCTTTCAAATAGCAAGTTAGGCCACCAGTGAGTCTAAAATGTAAACTACTATATAGTACATTGTGTCTTAAGGGAGGTAAATAAGGAATTACGAAAGAGGCGCCTATAAATATTTTAAAACGGACACGTTAACTTTGATCGCTTATAGTTTTACAGGCAAAATTCGTGAAAAACGTATCAATATCTTTTTCTTGTACTTTGTGGTTAACTTGAAAGAGTAACTCAAGCGTAAGAATAGTCACGAAAGAATGTTAAATTAGGCAAGGAACGAATGAGCTAGCCAAATGCGTCAAACGTTCCATATTAACGTCCCCAGCGAGTGAACACAACACAATAACACCAATACTTAACTCGGCTTGTTCGCCAGCTACTGGTTTCTGCTCCACAGCAGACTGATCCAATAAAATCCTTCTCAATCCGACTCACCGTTCCTTTACGACATCTAATGTATAAATGGAATATACGTCTTTGATCTCGGTTCACTTCGATCTAATATTTTTATGCTTCGATTGCGTGGTAACGTAAGGATATCAAATAAATATTACAATTACTATAGTTGCGAAAGGTAAGACTTTTCTATAAATTGTAAAGCTGTACAAAGTGTAAGGGAATTAAAAAATGAGCGCGTTGAGGGTAAGATTTGGGTGAATTACCGACTTTTCAACCTTGACAGCACCATCACGCGACGTACGGAATCGGTGTACGGAACTAAGTACCTCCATAAGCCCAGATGCGGCTCAAAACGCTCGGCATTCTCCCTGCATGCAGAACCAATTCGCTTTGTGGCTAATGGATACTGACATTAGAGATTTACTTTCCATACACAATTGTGATACATTTTAATGTTGGTCAAGTCAATGTCTCTAAACTTTAAATAAATAAGTTTTGTCATCTGTACTTGCGTTGCCTCAGCGATTAATGTTGCAACCAGTCACTGCTGCAGCCATTAACCGTTGAATAATTCCGCCCGGCGGAGATGATCGTGGCCGTGACCACCAGAATTTTACTACCAAATTATTGTATTGTCATTAGATTTACCTATTTTTTTTTTATTATAGCCTCTTTATTTCCATTTTGAATTACAGAACATAATCATATAAGTGTGCATGCATTACATATTTAAATTAATTATTATAGATACTAATTATTACTCGTACATAATATGCATTTCAAAAAAAATGTGCCTAATTAAATATGTTAAATTTCAACTCAATTGGATACCATGCCCTATACTTCCAAGTGCAAAATTGGAACTTCGTATCTTGCCGTCCCGCTGACGCTTATATTATTTAATACGAGAGTGAGATGGACGGTACGATACTGACTTGGATTTTCAAATTTCGTAGTAGCCCCCCAGGAAGAAAACGGTTTGCTAATTTACCAAGACTTACAAATACTTCAATAAATAGGTATCTACGAAAGTTGCAAGTTAAATAAAAACTTGTAAAATCTATCGTAGAGCTTCTGCGCTGCGAAATAATGTGCTATATTGGAAGTCGATTGCCCCGTTTTCGGTGCAATATCTCATATTTTTATCAAGTAACAAGCTATACTCCTACAGTAAATCCAATAATGTGTACAGAAAATTAAAAGTGGCTCTTGATATCCACAGCAGACTTGTACTTTGAATTTTTAGATACAATTAACTGTTGAAATACCGTTTTGATACTAAATGTACTAAAAAGTCAGAAGCTAATCATAGCGTAATTAGTTTGATAAATACATCTGCAGGGTCGTCTGTAATATTAATATAATTAATAAAACGAGATGACACAAAAGAGAAATGCTTCAAGAGGAAAATTGCAATGTTTCTTGACGAGGGAATTGCGGCGCGCGAGGCGCGTCGACACGCCAGCGAGATACAATACAACATCGCGATTGCGACGAATGAGAATAAAAATGTGTAATTCACAGATATTCGAATTCGGAACTAACCTCTTTTTAATTAAATTTAAATGTGCGAGGAAGACTGATTTCCTACGCCGTATTTACGACAAAATAATTTAGGTATTTGTAGGTTACATTACACACTTCATAAAAAGCCAAGTACGTCTCTTTTGAATTGGGATGCACCAAAAAAAATAACCTATGGTTTTTATTTTATTTTTGGAAAGAATAGGATATTTTAAGATACCATTTTCATTGTTTTTGAATTTGTATGAGTATTTTTTATATTTTTTTTACGAAATACGCTGGATGACGTCACAGTGAGACAGCCACGTTCCATTGCCTACAAAAATTCAGGTCGTACATAACATAATCTGTGGCATTACAATTTGACAATAATTCAAGCACGGCACCATCCTAAAAGAACCATGACAAATAGTTTTATTTATTTCTCTTCTTTTAGCTTCGATTATTTCTATGTTTGTTTAATGGTGTGATAGTAAATAGACATTTTTATTTAAATCTGATATTTAAATTCTTTTGTACTTACTTGTAACGTAGTAATTTAATAATTTAATTTGTAAAAATACATTGGAAATACTAGTATACATTTCGGACTTTACGATAAATGACAACTGTTTAAAGCCGGGTGCGCATCATGTGATTAAAGTTCTATCTTTGTCACTATTTGCTATTATAAGCAGAACAGCAACATTACAAACTGTCAATTTGCTTAATAGTGTAGACCTGCTTTATAACTGCCTTTGTGACGAGACACTGCAGGGGTCAAATGAAGGCCATTACTTAAATTTTGTTTATTTAATTCAATTTATCACATTTTTGGAATCTTATTTCTGAAAACGCTTCACAAAGCCTTCTCCAAATGGTTTTCGATTTATTATATGTTGTCAAAAATTAGGTTACCATTCCTTATCAAGTCCAGTAGAGTAACTAGTTGTATTTTGTAAAAAAAAACTCTTCGGCAAAAACCATCGACTAAAAAAAAATATATTGCCAGGAAAGGAATATAATTTTTTTTGGATAAAATCATCATTTTTCATACAAGTTTTTTAGTGACTGTAGTAGTTTTTATGGACTGTATTTGCATCGTCATCGAAGTTTTATAAATTGTACCTTGAGTCTATCCAACCACTGCAGCAAGTGAACCAAAATTCAATTCCAAGATTGACCCAAACACGGCATGTTAAATTAAAGCTTTTAGAAGGAAGTCACTTACAGGATTGTTGTCCTTGACACTGTTCATAATTTTGCAGTTTATTAAAATAAATAAATTAATAAGTAAACAATCGTAGGAAGTATTGTTACTAGTAAACCCGAATAGCATTATACGGCCAAAGTACGAACAGTGGCAAGTGGCGCAACGATCTCGTGTTGTGACTGTACGCGTATTTACTTTATGCTGCTTTAACTGCCACAATAGTGCAACATCAAGACTATACTTTATACAACTATCATGGAACCTCTACAATACTAATACATATACATACATATAGACATAGATAAATACATACATACGTACATACATACATACATACATAAATAAATATAAATGTATATACACAAACACAACGCAAACCACTACTTCAACCAAAATTACCCCTCGTGTAGGTGCCAAACTGAAAATCAGCGCTGGTCACATCATGTGATCAGCATTATGCTGAGTTTGGTACCCAGTGCCAACATGACTATAAACATGAATATTTGTAAACATTATCAATAAAATGTATAAATGTAACTTGATAAGTATTAATGTTAGGCATTAAAGTTTCATTTCATTTATTTCATTTCATCAACAAAAGATAGTCTGCGACTTATAACTTATTAAATACAGGAAACTGCTGACATTTTATAAGTTTGAAGTGACATAATGCGATTACAGCGCGGTACTCGTAGAGGTGTTCTGTCGGTGTTAATGGGTCACGATAACTGGCTTTTGAGATTTGACACTGACGGGTTTCCGCTTCAGAAAACAACCCTTCGTCAGTGTCAGAAACCAATGAACCCGAAAAGTATTACTTATCCGTTTGTCAGCTTTCTGATATTTCTTATAGTCATAATTCTTACAGTTCATTTGAAATCATTATGGGTAAGTCAGTGAACATACACATCCAAGATATTCTACTTCTTTACTTCTTACTAGTATAATCCAATCCAATAATAATAATAACATAATTATAATATTAATTATTATGTCATTGTTACTATTTTAATTGTTATAAATGTGAAAGTTAAGATGTTTCTTAATTTGTGTGTTTATATAAATAAGGAAAAAAATGCTAACAAACGTTTCCAAGCTTTGGTAGGTATTTTCATTTTCACAGCAACGAGACATTTAGCTTTGCACTTTACGCCACATCTAAGTTACAACTAACATGATTGTAACTTAAATGTGACGTAATAGATGTAGTAATTCAAAGAACAGACTGTTAAAGTTATGATGCAGTTTACGAATCACTTCAACCCCCTTTAAATCTATTTGTAGTGGCAAGATATCTGATGAGATGATTATTTTTAATTATAATAATAATAAAATAAATATCATGTGACACTTGACACCAATTGACCTAGTCCCAAACTAAGCAAAGCTTGTACAATGGACACTAGGCAACGGATAAACATACTTATATAGATAAATACATACTTAAATACATATTAAACATCCAAGACCCGAGAATAAACATTCGTATTATTCATACAAATATTTGCCCCGGCCGGGATTCGAACCCGGGACCTTAAGCTTCGTAGTCAGTTTCTCTAACCACTTGGCCATCCGGCCGTCAATTAATAATGACTTAAAATTCTTTCTTACACTGACGAATTACTGTCTACAAGTTGCTAAAATAAATCTGGAATAAGTAATTCATTGTTATCATAACCATCCCTTGTGAAAGTTTTTCATCGAAATTAATTCAAATTGAATGTAATTTTGGCTAAAATCTGTCTAAAATAGGACTTGGCTGTTTTCGGTACAAACTCAAACTAAAAAAAAAAACAGAAAGTGTGTGATAGAATGATGACTCCTACAGTATTTTCAACGGTACAAGTTATTGCTGTGTTTGAGTTTTCACACCTTTTTGTAATGAAATCATCTCAATCAAGACTTAGCACATTATTTACGGCATGATTTTATTGCTACCTTTTACTAGATACTAGGATCAGCCATTCAGCTGAGCCAGCCGATCCGGTTATCATCGCACGGAATCGAATTGGAGTTATCAAAATATACCGCAGCCAGCGCTTTGTTTTGTGTCGTACTGTGTCACAATCGGTTCTGCGAGTAACGTCACCAACAGAAACTTAATTAGAGAATCCTTTTCATTAAACAAACAATAGAATTCGTCAATTTCATTACGAATCCAACGGAGTAATAAAAGTATCCACTTACGCCATTATTTATAAATACTCGTACCACACACACACACACACACACACACACACACACACACACACACGCACGCACGCACACACGCACGCACACACACACACACACACACACACACACACACACACACACACACACAACTATTATTTACCAACTAATTAAACTAAACATGACTAAAACTATGATGACTAAGAGCGACGTGTCCCATCGTTAGAAATCAATTTCGGTAAGATATTCCCAAGGGAATAGTTGGTTAAGTAATAGCTTTTCTGTCGAGTGCCTTTTGGCACATCACTTTAATTAGTACTCCAGTGTCCAGTATCCATGGTTCAGTTATCTTTCTCGAGCACATTTTATCATTAGTCGTTCATTGGTCGTTCAGGGCTGTAAGATGTGCGACGTATCAGATACTGCGTGTCGCATAGTCATGTATCTTTTCGCGTCCAAACTAACGATTATGATAGTTGTTCGTCGGTAATACGTGATGGAGATACGATACTTACACCAAAATTATACAAATGTGTGGACCCACCCTAATAGCTGGCAGGGTGTAGTGAGGCAAATAGAGTTGCTACTGAAAGTACATGTCAAACTGATTCGTGTATCAGGGTGGAACCTTTAAATAATCTATTTCACTATGATTTCCTTGACAAAAGTATGGAATATCAACATGACATTTCTACTAAAAGCGGAAACACAAAGGTTTCACTCTGGTACGTGGATTCCTATATGATTCAGTTTGAGAAAATGCTAATTAAACTAGCTTTTGACAGCAAGTTCGTCTGCGAATAATTTTTTTTTTCGACAGAATTATTTTTGCACTTTTTTTTTATGACAAAGGAATGTAAACGAGCGAATGGGTCACCTGAACGTAAGTGATCACCACTGCCCATGGACACCCGCAACACCAGAGGGATTGCAGGTGCGTTACCAACCTAGAGGGCTAAGATAAAATGCCGCTTGTGCCAGTAATGTTGCATGTTGACAATGGTAGTATGGATTACGGAAAAGTAAGACTAACACAGAAAAAAAATGTCAATAATTATATACAAGCCACCGTCGCTGACATCAGGTTTTACTAATGATTATTAAGCCATTCCAAAATAAATGTGCAAGGTCACTATACGAGTATTACGGTCGCTCATACAAACATGTTTTTTTTTAGCAGAAACAGACCCATTTGCTACTAGTAAGTAACATAAGTACTCCAGCCAGGCAATTGGCTCACAATTAAAACAAAAGTCTTTACATAAACTTAAAATAACGTTAAAACATAACCAAGAAATATAACAATAGCTATTAACTCTTTAATAACCTTTTTATAACCATTAGGACTGTAAATATGTAAATTTTCCTCAAGCTGGAACAGAACGGTATTCGTTGAGAAAGGAATTGGAAACGGCATAAAGAGTAAAGCCATCCGACTTACGCATAAGCCCTGCCATAAAAAACAGCAATCAACTAACGAAATCTTACTTAATAATATTAAATAAACAGGAGTCAACAAATAGATAAACATCAGACAAGAATCGTTCGCACTTTTTGTAAAATATGAAGAATATTCCGACCATTTAGCTGTAATCAATATAATGACTCTTTATTGATCACCAGAATATAGCCAGTAGAATAGATAATAACAAAAAATTTAGCCGACTACAAAAAGCCATGAAAATAATTTTCTACCCGCCTGAAGTTGGTGCCTCAGCACGAGCCAGCAGGAGTGGAGCTATAGTCGTCTCTCTACCTCACCTACATACATACTTCAATCACTGCTGGATCAGGCTGGAGCACCGACTTCAGACTGGGAGAAAATTATTTTCATGGTTATTTGTAATCGGCTCAATTTTTATTCATTTTTTTCACGCTTTTTAATGTAAAAGATCTAATATGCAATAGTTGAATATGACCTTTTACGAAAAATTGCTTTTTCCGATGTAGAGACGTTCATTATTGAGGAGTCCTGGTGCTTCATCACATCACCCATTCCATTTCACCATTATACATTACAACGAGCTTAAATTGCGTAGCAACTGGGGTAAAGTAATTGAAATTCAACCCGTGAAGTACTTGTTATTGCGTAGTCGCTCTGTTGGTCAAATGTGGTCTTCATTATCAGTTCCACTTCACCAAATGATGATTTTCACAAGCAAATGCACGAGTTACTACTAAATATGTCGAAATTACCATAGGTGTCCCACAATATTTGAAGAGTTCCCTCAATTTCCTTAGGATCCAATCATCAGATCCTGATTTGGGGCTTATGGGATCTAATTGAAAGCATTCCTAGACGAACGAAAAAAAATATTTACAAATCTGTTCATAAATGACGGAGTGCTGAGGTAACAAACATAAAAAAACCGAATTGATAACCTCCTCCTTTTTTTGAAGTCGGTTAAAAACAGAGGTATCTAAATGGAGAAAAATCGTGCCAGAAATAAACCAATATTACAAATCTAAAAATGAAATGAAAAAATAAAATGACAGAACTTTTGCATTATTTTAACAAATATTTCCCAATAAAAAAACCGTATCAATGTTATTCTGTCAGCGAATATCGTTAAACTAATATAGCAATTTTAGGCAAGGTACTTTTTGTTTGTTTCTTGTTCTTTCATGTGAATTGGCATTTTTAAGGCGAACTTCTTCGTGACGGAGTTGTAACGACGTATAAAGTGGCATTTATGGTTCATTCCGTGACGGTGTTCGCGCTAGTTTCGCGAGTTTTGCGATCGATATGCCGCGTTAGCCGCAATCCCATCCGAAAATCGCATGACGTTTTATGAGGTTATGAAATAATACCATTGCGAAATTGCGGCGAAGATGTGAAATTACGGCGTGGCGGGAGTTCGCGGGGAGCCGCCGCCAGTACACATTCGTAAAGTAACTTTTGCCAATTAAATTAGAACAAGACGGTTGGTATACCCACAAACAACTTATTATGCTGTATTAATAAAATCGGCCACGCGCAGTGTATATTTCCGTCCAAATATGCAGCAAATATTCAATATTAAGTTTTGATCGACTATATTACTGGTTAACTCTCTAGGCCGCGATAGTAGTAGTCAGTAGTAGAAAGATAGGTTTAAAATCCATTATAATACTGGTATATAGTACTAGTTAGCATCATTTTTTTTGAAATTGTTCAAGCCAACAGTTTAGCTTATGGAGGGACACGTCTGATATTTCCAAGTGGCTCTTCCTTAAATAGAAAAAGGGTCTTACTTACCTACTGAATACTATGGGTTTAGACGACAAAAAAAACATCTCCCACTTTACGTGTAAGGCAGGTACAAACAGGTACCTACCTACCGGCTATCTTAAGAAACTACCATGTCTATTACTTCAAAATTTTAATTTTCCATTTCCTTTAGTAAAGTCAGCGTAGTTAACATATTCATGCAAAATTACAGCTTTCTAGCACTATCATTCTCTAACTAAGCTAAGCCGCAGACGGACGGACACGGCAAAACTATAAGGATTTCTTGTAGGACTACAGAACCGTAGACAGGCATCTTAAGAACCTCAGAGAAGTGAAAAACAGTAGGTTATAAGTTGATGATTTCCAGTGGAAAATATTTAAGATCAATACAAATTGCGGCTAGCAAAATATCAGTACCCGCTGCTACACTGTTTTAACGCAATCGTTTTAAATTAATAGGAAGCCCGGGAAGACGAAATAAGCACCGTTTTAAAAGCATTGCATGAAATGAATTTCATTTTAAATAGGCTCAAGCAATTTGGCAACATAGCCGAGAAAAAGCTGTATTTTGCTTTCACGGTTCATTGCTCTTCCGCAAATTACTACAGTAAACGGCGCACGTACTGCGGCCGCCCCGCACAATGCATTCCTGTAATTATGCCGAAAGGCCGCGAGCTCTGAACACGGTCCGGGCCCGGCAAAGCTTCGCGGCCGCCACCACGCGCGCCAGAAATCAAACAACGAGTTGCAACCAACGCTAGCATGCAAGCGTTTAGATAAATGAGGACGCGGGCCGACCGGCCCCCCAAAAAAATAATTGTGCCGCTATCCTCGCTCGCACAAAGCTGAAATATTTTTAGTGAATGTTGAACGTTCCATCGTGAAACGTAACAGATGTTTCACTTTTGTTTATTACAGGCACATGACGTTAGCTTTATTTTAAACTGTAAAAAACTTGTGTGTAAAAAGGAACATTTTGGCAAAAACTACTTCTGAAACGATACTGCTTTTGACTACTTCCTGAAATCTCTCGTGGGATACAAAGCCAGTTTGCACGAAAATTGTCTACAATTGTCTTTTTTCAGGAAGTCAGCACAAGAGAATGTGGTAATTACCGGGTTGGATGGTCGATAACGAGTAACGTTGAACGCTCGCCAGGTGAATGGTGGGTATTGAACACGGAAATGGTAGTTGCATCCGGCCGCAACAATCGGAGTGCGCGTCGGCCGTCGCGCGTCGCGTTCACCGCTGCTATGTAGGTAGGTACCTACTCGTCACTCGGTTCCTGCACACTCGTAAAATATCGACAACTCCCAAATTTTGCTGAGGCCTTGTCTCTATTGACACATTGAAGTGAAAAATACGTTTAAGTATTGGCTGGGTGCGAAGTACTAGGTGGGGGTAATGAAATCTATCGCAGCGCTAATAGTGGCCAAAAGTAGAAATAATGTAGGCTCTGTCATCTATCATACTCACATGAATCTGTCATTAACAAAACAATTTAAGTAGACACAACTGCCTAATTTTGGTAATAGATGTTTGTCTTCTTGAATTATTGAACACAGTCCCTGTTTAGTTCTTAATTCCTCTACATCCCGGACATATCCAGCAGATACCAACAATTTTCCTTTTGAAACGGTTTGTGGTTGAAATTTTATATTGAGCAATACACACAAAACCGGTCGTCAAAATAATACGTATTTTGAACTGAAAACGATATTTAATTTATTACTAGCGATACAAGAACAATGATATATGTTTACTATTATGAAAAGAAACCATTAAAGTAGCTTTATTTTTTCGTTTTACAATAAAAGTACGACTAAACATGAAGTAAACAAACTGACATAACCAAAATAAAACACACTTTTTTAATAAATTTTACTTAAGTACCTTATTAAATTTCAATGACCAAAAATGAATTCACAGCCCTTCGTCCACCCAAATCACGGTATCACAGTAATTTTGTATTATAAATTAATACGTGATAGGTTTGATTTTTGTCACAATGTCGCAATGAAATTTCAAATCGTCAGAACCTCAGAGCCGACAACCTTGCGGACGCCAGGTGGCGCTGATCTCGTGCACAGAGCCAATAGCATTTTGGACTGTCTGCACTGTGTGGTTGCGTGACGAGGCAGTTTTCCGAATATTTGTTTATCTGGTAGGCAATTTAAGGCAAGTAATTAGTATTCGGAATATTTCCTTTTGTGGCTCACCGCCTTACTATTAAAGCTCTTTGATACTAAAAACAGCGTACATATTCAATGGCGGGCCTGATTAACAAGGCACCAAATTATTCTCGTAACATGCTATTTTCTGTGCGAATGAACAATCAGTGTTATCTCTTGCTTCGAGTTGAACTGTACATGAAGTTTTGGAGTCTGAATAACATGAGCATTTACGCAAAATACATGTTTACGTGGCGAAGTTAGAGCACAGTGGCGACAGGTAGTCGGGAGTGCAACTGTTTGTTCGCGCCCAGATTTGCCACAGGAAAATGTCTCAAGTATTTTCATGACGAACGTGAAAAATTTTATCTACGATGCAACACTCTCTAAGATTCCAATGCTTGCTTTAATTTGTTGATAAAGGCTTCACTTAGTTAATTCGCCATTTAATATATAAATAAATATAAATATGAAATTGTTTGTGAATTTTTTGCTAGATCGAATTTGTTCGTTTATTTAAATAAATTCCATTTAAGTAAAGAACGCACTGTCATTTCTTAACCGACTTCAAAAAAAGGAGGAGGTTATCAATTCGGTTGTATGTTTTTTTTTTTTTAATGTTTGTTACCTCAGAACTCCGTCATTTATGAACCGATTTGAAATATTTTTTTTGACTTCGTCTAGGAATGCTTTCAATTAGGTCCCATAAGCAGCAAATTAGGATCTGATGATCGGATCTTAAGGAAATCGAGGGAACTCTTCAAATATTGTAGGGACACCTATGGTAATTTGGATATATTTAGCAGTAACTCGTGCATTTGCTCTTGCAAATCATAATTTGGTGAATTGGAACTGATGATGAAGACCTGATTTGACCAACGGAACTACTACTATCAATAACAAGTATTTCACGGGTTAAATTTAAATTATCATGATTAATATACTTACCTAGATAAGCGACTAAGAAGAAGCTTTAAGTTAATGATTCTTTCGAACTGATCTGATGCTGAAGCCAGAAGGTAGACAACGGAACTCTGTTATAAAACAACGTAACTAAGTCGTGTTTGGGCTTAATGGAATCGTTGTGAGATGTTCTTTGGCTACGAATCACTAAAAAGTGAGAAATAAAGATAATTTTTACCAAAAAAGTAAAACCGACTCCAAAAAAATAAAAAAATAACAAAAAATGGAACCGACTACAAAACCCTTGAAAATATTTTTCTAGGTAAGTAGGTACGTACTAGCTCGAAGTCGGTGACTCAGCACGACCCAGCAGGAGGGATTGAAACCAACATAGTAGGTATGTAGGTGAGGTAGACGACTATTGTAAATTGTCCCACTCCTGCTGGCTCGTGCTGAGTCACCGACTTCGAGCTAGTACGTACCTACTTACCTAGAAAAATATTTTCAAGGGTTTTGTAGTTGGTTCCATTTTTTGTTATTTTTTTATTTTTTTGGAGTCGGTTTTACTTTTTTGTTAAAATTTTTCTTTATTTACTTAAAAAGTTGGTTTTGCCCTAAAAAATTCGTTAGGAAACACTCAAACCTGTTAAATGTGCAGAAAGAACTAAGATCACAGCGACAAAATAAAAACCAAATATTGTTACCAAAGACAAAACATGCGATGTTCAGAAATGACCCATATTATTGACCGATGCATACGTATATCAAATAAATTACCAGACGCAATTAAATTAGAAACTAGCGATGAAGTATTTAAAACTAAATTGAAAAACTTGCTACTACATGCTACTATAATACTGATGATTTTTTTAATGAGATATTGTAAATGTCATAAGAATATTTATGCACTTGGCCTGTAGTTATGCCAAATAACTAAATTGTCTTTACGAATACATACGCCAAAATTAGTCAAAATACTATCTGAGAATGCTTTTAAATTTTGAACAGGGATTTAATTTCAAACATTTTATTTGCTTTTATGATTGTTATTCTGGTTCATATTGTAATTTTAATTTCGGCAACTTGACATTGTTTGCTAATTTAATTATTATATGTACATACATTGACTTAAAATATCTAATTACTTTAATGATGATTTAATATGCTATGGAATACTTATTATAATGTAATTATTATGGAATAGATTAAGAAACTATTTGACATTATATACTCTATCAGGGTGGCATGCACCTACAACCTAATCAAGTAACATCTAAACCCCCTTGCGAAAAAATAGGGCACCTACTTATGGTTTTACAGATTTTTAGGCATTGAAGCTAAGCGATAAGGCCGCCTATTGCTCACCTTGTAATATTTTTTTCTGTGTATCTGTTTTCTGTATCGCTTACTATTGTTACGGCGGTGGGTTAGGTGGTAAACTTTGATCATGTTTTTCGACCCATTGGAGGCGTTTTCAGTAGGCTGGAATACGGTTTCAGGCCGTTTCAGAGGATGCTCTATCACATATTAGTTTATCAAAATTTCACCCAAGTTGCCGTCGTTTTCAGGCGCCTGAAACATGTTTTCAGTCCGTTTCAGGCCACCCTCTATCCGATGACGCCATAACCTGAAAACCCGTTTTCAGGCGTTTTCAGGACCCCTTATGGGCCTCTGAAGTACATTTCAGTATATGGCGAAATTTTCCATAGGAGTGAAAGAGTAGCACGATTAGAAAGAGACAGCTATACTGAGAACATTCGAGAAGGTGTGTGACAAGGATAGCCTATATGTGTGAGAGAAACAGAGTGATGATCCTGTTTCCGGAATATTCTAGTAACTGTGTGAGAGAGATAGCACATGAAAGAGACAGACACTCTACTCGTTTCCGGAACATTCGAGATGTAGGTATGACGTCCTAGCTGGACTGTTCTCGAACTTTGTGGACCGATTCACCGGGGGTATATAAGCCGGGTGAGGTTGCGGCGGAGGACAGTTTCGAATGCGATACCGAGCGATAAACATCGAAGATAATCAAAGCGACTAGTAAGTGAGTTTTAGAGTGCGAAATTACTGTGAACTGTTTTTAAGTGTTTTGTAAAGTTAAGTAACAGTGTGAAAATAAATCCTACTCTTATTCATCGGTGTTAAAAGTGCTTTTCAATCACGAACCCATCCCACTTTCAGCTGCAAACGGCTACCGGCCAGAACATTTCCGTCCAAGGGGAGCAAGAAGTGTCAGTAATGATTGGAGAAAAGAAGTACTGGCACAAAGTCATCATTGCTGACATCGTAGACGACTGTATTATTGGTCTAGATTTTATGAGGAAGTACGATTGTAAGATCGACTTAAAAGGCGGCGTGCTGAAATTTGGGGCTTATGAAGTTCCTATGGAGGGTGAAGTGGGTGGACATGTCTTCTGCGCTAGAAGGACTACACTTCAACCGAGATCGCAAGCCCTAGTTCCGGTGAAGTTGCCACATGGTGTGAGACAAGGATCTCATTCCTGCGTGCTAATAGAGAAAATAGATGGCAGTAAGCCGTGGATACCAGCTCGCACAGTGGTAATGACGTCATCCGCAGCATTTATAAGAGTTCTTAATTTAAGTGACACTCAACACGTCCTAAGTAAAGGAACCCTTATGGGGAGATGCGAGGCAATCTCATGGATACGGAGTTGCCATGGTCCAAACGAGGTCAAGTTGCAAGAAGAAGTTGTGGATATTGGAAAATTATTGGAAAACTGCGAGAATGATCTCACGGAGGAAGAACTTCTAAAGGCGCGTAATCTACTAAAGCGCTATAGGAGTGTCTTCTCTGCACATGACAGTGATATCGGGAGAACTGGAGTAGTGCAGCACGAGATCGACACTGGAGATGTCATGCCTATTCGACAGCGACCTCGGCGAGTTCCAGTAGCTCGAGAAAAAGAAGTCGAAGACATGATCAAGGAAATGAGGAGAGACAAAGTAATAGAACCGTCGACCAGCCCTTGGTGTTCTCCAGTAGTCTTGGTGAAAAAGAAGGATGGCACTATGAGATTTTGCGTTGACTATCGTAGACTCAACGACGTGACCAAGAAGGACAGTTATCCATTGCCGAGGATAGACGACACTTTGGACACTTTAAACGGTATGAAATGGTTTTCCACCTTGGATTTGAAAAGTGGATACTGGCAAGTGGAAATTAAGGACAAAGATAAAGAGAAAACAGCCTTCTCAACTGGTAAAGGACTTTGGCAGTTTAATGTTATGCCGTTTGGGTTGTGCAATGCACCGGCAACTTTTGAGAGGTTAATGGAGCAAATACTTGCCGGCCTCCTGGGTGATACTTGCCTAGTGTATCTGGATGACATCATAATTGTAGGTAAAAATTTCGATGACCACCTTAAGAAACTGGAGCAAGTTTTGTCCAAGTTGCGTGACGCAAATTTAAAACTAAGTCCGAAGAAATGCTCATTCTTCAAGCGTAAGGTTAACTACTTGGGACATGTAATTTCATCAGAAGGCATCCAGACAGATCCTGAAAAGATAAGTGCAGTTAAGGACTGGCCCACACCGAAAGACAAGACAGCAGTGCGTGCCTTTTTAGGTCTTTGCTCGTACTATCGACGATTTGTGAAGAACTTCTCGGATATAGCAAAGCCTTTGCACCAGCTGACGGAAGAGAAACGACCATTTAATTGGGACGATCAGTGTGCAGCAGCCTTCTCAGATCTCAAACAGAGACTTTGTGAAACACCGATTTTGGAATATCCCGACCCGGATAACGAGTTTGTTGTTGACACTGATGCAAGCAATACTGGCATCGGAGGAGTCTTGTCACAAAACAAAGGAGATCAGGAAGTTGTGATAGCCTATTTCAGTAAATCTTTATCGAAACCCGAGAGAAATTACTGCGTCACTCGGAGAGAATTGCTGGCAGTCGTTAAAACTTTGCAGCATTTCAGCAAATATTTGCTTGGGCGCAAGTTCCGAATCAGGACTGACCATGCTGCTTTAAAGTGGTTGTTAGAGTTCAAGAACCCCGAGGGTCAGGTGGCACGCTGGATCGAACAACTGCAGGAATATGACTTTTCCATCGAGCATCGAAGTGGAAAGTCACATGGAAATGCAGATGCCCTCTCCCGAAGGCCTTGTCCGGATGACTGCAAACACTGTTTAAGACAAGAGGATAAGGACTGCGTGAAGATGTTGAGGACCGACACTGTTAGCGAAGAATGGAGTGACGCTGTCATGCAAGAAGCACAACAGGAAGATCGTGACATTAAACCCATTTACGACTGGATTAACGGTGGAATGCCCAAACCAAAGTGGTGTGAGGTAGCTCCGATGAGTACAGTGACCAAGAGCTACTGGGCGCAATGGGAAAGTCTGATTATGCACAATGGCGTACTGTGTAGGAAATGGGAGTCAGCGAACGGAAAGGATGCTCACCTTCAAGTGGTCGTACCAAGAAAGAGAGTTAGCGATGTTTTAAGATCCTTTCATGATGGCATTTCCGGCGGGCATCTAGGAGTAAAAAGGACTCTGATGAAGATTCGACAACGCTTTTACTGGATACACTGTCGGGAAGATGTGGAAGACTGGTGTAGGAAGTGTACTAGCTGCTCGTCGGTCAAGGGGCCACATACACGCAGTAGAGGTGCGCTGAAAGTTTATAATGTGGGAGCACCTTGGGAAAGAATTGCTTTGGACGTCGCAGGCCCGTTCCCGATCTCTGACCGCGGAAACAAGTACATTCTTGTGGTCATGGACTATTTCACCAAATGGCCTGAAGTGTTTGCCATTCCAAATCAAGAGGCAGTCACCGTAGCGGAAACTGTAGTGGCGGAAGTATTTTGTCGGTATGGAGTACCTCTTGAGATCCACAGCGATCAGGGAAGAAATTTTGAATCTCTGGTGTTTCAGGAGACTTGCCGAGTCATGGGAATTCATAAAACTCGGACTACGTCCTATCATCCACAGTCAGACGGGATGGTCGAGAGATTCAATCAGACTCTGGAACGACATTTGGCCAAGGTAGTTGACAGCCATCAAAAAGATTGGGACAGGCATATTCCACTCTTTTTAATGTCATATCGGACCGCAGTTCACGAAAGCACGGCCGTGACACCTGCGTGTGCTAATTTTGGAAGAGAATTGCGGTTACCTGCGGATCTACTGACAGGACGACCTCCAGATGCACCAAAGACGATTTCAGAATATGCAAGTGAACTGCGAAATCGGATTGATGGTGTTCACAATCATGTTCGTGAACACGGACTGCAGGCCAGCGAAAAGATGAAGACTAGATATGACCGGAAGTCTAACCAGACGAGATTTGAGGAAGGATCGTTGGTGTGGCTACATAACCCTATGCGGAAAAAGGGGAAGTCCCCGAAATTGTCACCGAGTTGGGAAGGGCCGTACAAAGTAGTCACTAGGATCAACGATGTCACATACCGGATACAGCGTAACGCGCGTAGCCCCTGTAAGATTGTTCATGTTGATCGGTTGGCCAAATACCATGGATCAAATGATGCTCGGGACGAGCATGTCTTAGGAGGGGGCAGTGTTACGGCGGTGGGTTAGGTGGTAAACTTTGATCATGTTTTTCGACCCATTGGAGGCGTTTTCAGTAGGCTGGAATACGGTTTCAGGCCGTTTCAGAGGATGCTCTATCACATATTAGTTTATCAAAATTTCACCCAAGTTGCCGTCGTTTTCAGGCGCCTGAAACATGTTTTCAGTCCGTTTCAGGCCACCCTCTATCCGATGACGCCATAACCTGAAAACCCGTTTTCAGGCGTTTTCAGGACCCCTTATGGGCCTCTGAGGTACATTTCAGTATATGGCGAAATTTTCCATAGGAGTGAAAGAGATAGCACGATTAGAAAGAGACAGCTATACTGAGAACATTCGAGAAGGTGTGTGACAAGGATAGCCTATATGTGTGAGAGAAACAGAGTGATGATCCTGTTTCCGGAATATTCTAGTAACTGTGTGAGAGAGATAGCACATGAAAGAGACAGACACTCTACTCGTTTCCGGAACATTCGAGATGTAGGTATGACGTCCTAGCTGGACTGTTCTCGAACTTTGTGGACCGATTCACCGGGGGTATATAAGCCGGGTGAGGTTGCGGCGGAGGACAGTTTCGAATGCGATACCGAGCGATAAACATCGAAGATAATCAAAGCGACTAGTAAGTGAGTTTTAGAGTGCGAAATTACTGTGAACTGTTTTTAAGTGTTTTGTAAAGTTAAGTAACAGTGTGAAAATAAATCCTACTCTTATTCATCGGTGTTAAAAGTGCTTTTCAATCACGAACCCACCCCACGAACGTAACACTATGTCTGGTGTACAATAAAGAGTCTTTGTATTGTATTGTATTGTATTGAAGCTTGGAAAGTAAGCTTTCATGCACATAAAATACAAAAACCATAGGTGCCCATTTTTTTGCAAGGGGGTTTATAATATTATTAAGTAAATGAACATGAAATGAATGTATATAAATAAATAAAAGAATTTTGTCTGTAGGTATCCCAATCCCAAAGGAATCTTGCATTATTCCGGGATACAAATTGGCCAGTGATAATGTAAAGTTGACAAGCGTTCGAACTGAAATTTTAATAATTTAACCCACGACACACTAGTTAATCCTTCTCAAAACCTATCTAAGTAATAATATATTGCGAATTACTAACAGAAAAAACACTCCTTCGGTTGCACGTGTTGTAATTAATTACAGAAAATATGTAGCGATAATTAAATAAATTCACATAACCTTATAGTTAGTTTCCAAGCCGATTGCAAAGGACATAATTTGTACATACCGGCATACAAAGAGACAGACGGGACAAGGCCATAAAGTTTTTAATTTTTATTTTGCCTTCAGTTACGAAAAATAATTTCATTTTGTTCGGAAAAATAACACAACTAGTGACCTACTCTATTGCCCCGGTCGAACATAAAAACAAACAACAACACTAAAACAAGTATTGCTCTAGACTAGAAATTACACATATATGTATGTACATACAAAATATTGAATTGCTGCCAACATCAATACGTAAAAGGGGTAAAAAACAATCAACGTAGGTACTTAGGATACTATCGTAATGTTGTCTTCCTTACCTAATGTTACCTGATTAAACATTATCTTGCCTTATTAGCAATTATCTTTTATTGTGCAAATTTAATCTTCACTTAATGGTGGCATTTACAACAAATTAACTGGATACTACAATGGCTATTTGCATAACAATCACCGGGTGACAGTTTACTGATTGTAGCTTGTAATAGTTAACAATACAAATTAACTGCCGTATTTTCGGCGTAGTCCCTATTGGATTACATTTGGAACAAAGTACGTATTAGCCACTTAAAATTCGAATTAAAAAGTCTACAAAAAATTTTAATCGATTCAAATTTTAATGAGAATATAATTACAATGTAAACTCAAAGCAATATAAAATACAATCAGTCAAAACCGCGCCGCGTCACACCAGGAGCAAATAGACGCAAATTTTAATTGGCTTTTTATTTTGATGACTTAGTTAGCTAAATCAGACTTTTTTTAAGGAGGATATCTATTTAAATTAACTTAACAATTTACTTTTTTTAACCTTTTTGTTTTTCCTTTTTGTACAATAAAGAGTATAAACAAACACACAAACAAACAAATTTAAATTGCTTTCTTACTCCGTGACCCTATGTGCTTTTAAAACAGCTGTCTCTAAGTGACAAAAGTATGTTTTTTACACAAAAAAACTGGATAAGTGCGAATTGGAGTCTAGCACGGGGGAATACATACTCTAAAATAAAATATTAAAAATTAACAAAAAAAGCTTTAATTCAATCATTATCAAGCCGCAAGGTTGACATCATGCTGAGTTGGGACCATTTCGTGATAAAATGTCTCGATTTCCATGTTTCTATGTTTCTCTGCTTTGTAAATGTCACGAATAAATGTTTTCTTTCTTTCTTACTTTATTATCAAAATAATTGTCCAATTCGGCTGGATACAAGTGTTTAAATAGAGCTTAAGTGTTCATTTGGCAAAAAATTGCATGTTTCAATTTAATGTGATGAGTATCAAAACATATCTCTATGGTGACTAATTGTTTGTTATTTCATACAAGCGATGACAAGGCTCTTTATTTCATACTAGCTTTTGCCCGCGGCTTCGTCCGCGTGGAATTCGGTTACCGCGCGCTGTTCCCTCGGGAACTGTGCATTTTCCGGTAAGCGTCAGAACCCCTGGACTAATGGAGATATATGATGTTCAGAAAATACCAAAATTTACTACCTATTTGCTACTATTTGATACCTAACTTAAAATAATTAGTACTTCGATAGACAATAAAAAACCGAGTATGCAAGTTGTCCAGACATTCTGACGTCAGGATGTCTGGACCACTTTTTTTTACACAGTTCGAGGAAAAACAACTAATTTATCTCTTAGTAAGTATTTACTACCTTTTTAGTACCTCAACATATCATTTATTAAATTTTTTTTGGATACTAGAAAAATGTTACACACGAAAAAAAATTTTTTTGCACGAAATTTAATTTACCTAATTTTGTGAGAGTCACAATGGCGGGTGTACCATCAGCCAAATAATTGGTCTATCAATTTTTAAACAACTTTCTATCAAATGAAAATGTCGCTAAAGTCGAACTTTCAAGTTGACAGACAAGTCTATTGGCATTATTGTTTTATGACATGCAAACGATTATCAACTTTAGGGTGGTAGACCACATATTTGGCTGATGGTACCTATACAAATATAAAGAACAATTATACTAAAAAAAATACTCAAAATGTACTATTTATTCCCTTGTAACGGAGAATATTTCGGTCTTATTTACTTTGTGATTTCACCCTGGGGTCCGTCACGAGGATACCCCAAAACCCAGGGCCGCTCCGGCTAGCGCGGCATGAAGTAGGGTCGTGCGATCGGCTGGCTTGAGGGTACGGCCGAAATAACCTTGGGCGCCGTAGAAAGATTGGCCGCACCACAAACAGGACTGGTTAAATTAAACTAGGAATTCTCGTCTCATGGTCGTGTATTCATCCGTTGAAAACAAGTTTAAGACCTTAATGAGATCTAATCAGGGGTTTAAAAATAGAGTAGCAAGTCAAATACTCATCCCTGGATAACCAATAGGGTTATGCACCTTTCTTAACAATTATAGCCTTAAGTAAAGCTTATTTCACTTATTTAAAATTAGAGTAGTAAATTAATTACCTATATTTGGATACTCAAATATACCCAATCAAGTTATACACATTTATTAACAATGTAAGACCTAAATGGTCTGGTTACAGGTCGAGAATAGTTATTTAAAATTAGAGTAGTAACATGAGGACACGCTTGCAGTTGCAAGTTAAACTCCTATCTACGTGGTTTCATCAAAAGAGGCGCTTGGTTTCAAATTATAGGGTGTAAGGATCGGTTCCCCAGACAAGAATTTAAATAAAGAAAGTTTAAGCAATGAGTAACATCACGTGCACAGCCCGTCCTCAGAGATCGACGGCCGCTTGCTCGCCCCCTGCTAGACGATGACCACGAGACACACAACACTCCTTGCCCCGTACTTGACACCCTAAAATGAAGAAAAACTCACTTTAGTGCAAATGTTTAACAACACTATTTGAACCCGAAGCGTCAAGCTAAAATGTTCAAGACACTCACCATAAGGGTAGGTTACTAGAAGAGGTTAGACTTTAGACACAGGCCGCGGTGTTGGAGTTGTGCGTCTAACGATCATATGCGCTACGACGCAGTATATAATATAGACGGCCTTTAGACACGGGTCCACTGTGTTTGAGTAGATCGCAGGACGATCTGAAATAAGTACATGTCTTAGTACACCAGTTAAACGACGCCCTCTTCACAGCGCGTTTATGTAAAACTTACCATTTGCGTTACGACGCAGTATATAATATAGACGACCTTTAGACACGGGCCCGCTGTGTTAGAGTTAGAGTTGAGCGCTGGATGATCTGAAATAAGTACGATCTTTTAGTACAACATCTATATAACGCCCTCCCAACAGCGCGTCTATGTAAGACTTACCATTTGCGTTACGACGTAGTATTTAATATAGATGGCCTTTATACATGGGTCCGCTATGTTTTATTAGTTTAAAAGAGGGTCAGGGAATCATCATGAGGAATCTGAAACAAAAATAAGTTACGTATCAACTTGGCGTCTCATCGACAAGCGCGACGGTCAAAGTTTAGAGAATCCACTTGTTAGTACTCACGATTCAGCACGGTGGCGGCGGATGGAGCTACCACTAGGCTCAAATATAACGTGGATGTCGAAAAGCACTCATGTATTCCACTTTAGAACCACAAAAGCATGTAGACGCCGCTCCCGTTGTGATATCTGCCGGTCATCCTGCCAAAATGGCCGGTAGAATCCGACCGACTCAAAAAGACATCGCCGTGTTACCAACCTCAAAAAGACATTTCACTCGGTCGCGTAATACCGAGTCGTAACAAAAAGAAGAAGAAAGAAAAGTGTTTATTTGCTCCCAAAAGAATGGCAGCGCATCGCAGGATGTCAATACAAAATGAATCAGCAACTAAACAGCAGCCGGAAACCTAGAATTGTAAACTAAAGATCAAAAATCGGCAATCAATATCGTGTAGCACCATCTTTATCGACCTGTCAAACGTCAGCGAAGTTGTCAGTTTGGCAGTTCGACATTCCCGGCGAAAGATCATCCTATGAGGTTGTTTACGATGGAAAATAAAAGGTTTTGTATTGTTTTACGAGATAAATGTGAACTTCGTAGTGTTCTACAGAAAGAAAGGATCGTCGTGATATGATAAGCCGCCAGCAGTTGGTCAATTGCAGTGTAAAAATCACATATACGAAGTGTATCAGTGGCTGCAATGTTTATCCCGCTTACCATGCCTTTGGAAGACAAATAGAATCAGAAAGGTACTCAAATCATGAGCTAGGGATACGTCTTCATACGGCAGGTCAGTACCAATCACCCATTTGCCCGAAGAACGCATCTAAAAACCGTAATACCAGATTTCGGGTGTTACAGTAGGGTTTCAGTTGGGAGAAATAATTTTATTTCAGAATTTGAAGAAATTCTGAAATAAAATTATTTTACACATAAGAATGTGTAAGGTTAAAGTCACTTTGGAGGAATCTTTGCCAATTTGGGAAAGATTATGAAATCATAGGCCGGAATGGGCTACTAGCGGAGAACGTAACTTGTCCATCCCAGACCTACTACAACTTATAAACTAGAGAATAGTCCTAGCAGGACTTACAAATGAGCTACTTCGCTCTCAGCGAACGTCAACACGCAAAGTATTAATCGCCTATGCCTAAAAAGGGTAGACGCTTTAAATCATAGGTTGGAGAAGGGGCCACTAACGGAAAACGCGACTTATCCACCTCCAACCTACTACAGAATACAGAACCTACTCCTGGTCTGCTTAGAAAGGTAATTAACTTACCTAACCGCCTACATCAACAACAAAAGAAAATAATTGGAAAAGACTTCCTAAATAAGCCTACGTCTCGGCCATATAGGGCAAGACGACTAAATCATAGACAGGAGACGGGCCACTAGCGTGAAACGTGACTGGTCGCCTCCTAATCTACTACTATACTAACACTAACTCCCACGCGGTGGCTAGGGCACCGTAGATAACAGAAAGTCAAAGAAAACCATCCAATAAAGACAAATACATACTGTCTCATATCTTAAACTAAAGATGAAACGTACCAAACAGGTTGACGCTCATGAGAATTGGAAACTTACAAATGAGCTGGCAAGAGTTCCTTGGACTGGACAACAACCATGAGAACGTTTTTTTTTTATCTTAAGGTAATACCCTTCACCATGTCTTATTCCTGAAATTAAAAGAACCTATTTTTCCAAAGTGGAGCGTTCAGGTTCGATAGAAAAAGGTCTATCAGAACATTACTAGCAAATCGGCCACCAGGAATCTGTAACAGCAAAACCACAAACTAAGAGTAATCATGTTTGATAGTTAGAACCTATTCAAACGCTTTTTACAGACTTACAACTGTAACTAATAAAGACTCAAGGTCCACACGTTCGATGGGAGGTATCCAACGGAACGCCGTCGACAGACTTTCGTCGTAAAACCTAGAAATAAAACTTATTAAAAGAGCATGCACATTTGATATAAGCATCATAACAGCACAGTTGTGAACCTAAATACGCTTACTAAAAACTTAGAAAGACATGAGGTTCCACCTCGATAGGATATACGTGTCCTACGAGACGGAAAACATTTTGGAAAGTAACCCAAAATTACTAGAATATAGGCGAGACACTCAGCCATCAAGAGAGTAGTAAGTCAAAGAACTTAAAAATAGATAGGTTAGGAGAGTCACTCAGCCAATGAGTGTTAACCTATGAGAAGGGGCGTGACACAGCCTGAGACCCTTTTAAGGAGGAAGTTGATGTCTACTTATCTGCAGACGTCCTTATTTTAAAAAAGAAAGGAGAAACACGGTACCCTATTCCGGTTCCTTAGGAAAGAGACTTGCTCTGTTAGCAGAGAGTCCCTTCCGTATCACAAACTATTCCTAATTTACAGAACTCTTAAATTAACTTCTGACGGCACAGTACGAAACAATTATCTAGCGTGACACTATTATTGATTTACAATCTTCAAAAGTTCCCGGGATGATCTCTTTGAATATTTTAGCCTTTCTTATCGTTTCTCTTCCCTAAATTAGCCAACCGACAGGAGAATCTTCTCCATTCTATAAATTCCATACAGTCCGGTCATGTGATCTCTTGGAGATTACTTAGTCTTTCTTATCGTTTCTCTTTCCCGAAATAGCCAACCGACAGGACAAATTTGCTCCTTTCCATAAATATACTACAAGTCCGGTCATAGATATACTTAAATTACAACGGGTATCTATTGCTATTCGCTTATGAGTAGAAACAGATGAACTAGCGTAACACTAACATTCATTACTAAATACATGGGGCTTGTCGTTCGCTTAGCTTTACACTTGCCAGGAACCGAACAGATAGCAGATCAAACAAATAACACTTATCCTAAAAACAAATAACTACTGGGGGAGGACGGCATCCGGCGATCTTCACCTCGCTCGAGTAAGTCCTTGATATGGAATCTGCCCAACGGTTTTCCTTCTAAAGATTTAAGGAATAAACCAAAGGGCCGTGTTTCGCGCTAATCACGCACTTTGAATTTAGGTGAGAGTTTTGCGCTGAAATATTTATTGGCATTAGACAAGGAAAGCATCGCTTGTAACGATCTGGCCCTCCTCAAATTGGATGGGCGCTTCCGAAAGTTGTAATACTTCACGTTTCGGTCATAAGCTTCCGAAGATGACTTGGACCGTAGTGTAAATGCCACGTAGCTTAGATAAGTTAGTTGAAAATGGCTCGCGCTCCAGTACCCCGACACCGGGTCGACCGGAACATCGAGATTGAGCAAAGCTCCGTCTATCACCATTTCCTACCATGGTTCAGATAAAAGGGGAACTGGTACTTTCGTGGACCACCGTATTAAGTGCCATTTGTATCTCTGGTATGTTCTGATCCCATGTACGATGATCAGAAGCCACGTACGAGGCAATGGCGCGTACAATATCGCGGTTTAAGCGCTCGGTCTGATTGGTCTGCGGATGATGCGTGGGTTGTAAAACACATAGGAACATTATATTTCTTCATCAGATCTCTGAAATCCCGCGAAACGAAATGGGGACCGTTATCGACATAGATGTATTGTGCAGACCCCATCGCGTAAGAACACTCCCTTCCAAACACTTTACAATAGCCTTGGCCGTAACGCTACGCAAAGGAAACATATGTGAAAATTTTACTAAAATAATCCACGCAGACGAAAAGAACTGGTCCTTGCATAAACGGGGAAAAGGTCAAGGATGTCGCAGGAGATGTGCCTCCCAAGGGTTTGTGACAATGCGAGGGTTGCC
>NC_133474.1:13352886-13355683 GCF_025370935.1 Choristoneura fumiferana | reverse complement strand
CTATAACTGGTATTTGTTTAAAACTAGAAAAATAGCATTAGTATTGGAGCAGCCAAAGTAGACAGTTTTATTTTTTTTTAGTTTAGAAGTACAAGTAATAGCATACTTAGTACATAAGATGTACTTAGATGAAACACAAACATTATTAGCTAATGTATGTACCAGATCCTTACACCCTCCTATATACACTAATGAGAACGAGAATGAAACCATAAATCCTTCAAGCCCCACGTTGGGCGCCACTGTAACGGAGAATATTTTGGTCTTATTTTTATTTTGTATTTGAGATTTCACCCTGGGGTCCGTCACGAGGATACCCCAAAACCCAGGGCCGCTCCGGCTAGCGCGGCATGAAGTAGGGTCGTGCGATCGGCTGGCTGTTGAGGTACGGCCCGAAATAACCTTGGGCGCCGTAGAAAAGATGGGCCGCACCACAACAGGACTGTTAAATTAAAACTAGGAATTCTCGTTCTATGGTCGTGTATTCATCCGTTGAAAACAAGTTTAAGACCTAAATGAGGTCTAAATCAGGGGTTTAAAAATAGGTAGCAAGGCAAATACTCATCCCCTGGATAACCAATAGGGTTATGCACCTTTCTTAACATATTACTAGCTTAAGTAAATTTATTTCACTTATTAAAATTAGTAGTAGTCAATTAATTCCTATATTTGGATACTCAAATATTTCCAATCAAGTTATACACAATTTATTAACAATGTAAGACCTAAATGGTGTGTGTTACAGGGCGAGAATTAGTTTATTTAAAATTAGAGTAGTAACATGAGACACCGTTTGCAGTTGCAAGTTAAACTCCTATCTACGTGGTTCATCAAAGAGAGGCGCTTTGGTTTTAAATTATAGGTGTGTAAGGATCGGTCCGTTCCCCAAACAAGATTTTAAATAAAGAAAGTTAACAAATGAGTAACATCACGTGCACAGCCCGTCCTCGGAGATAGACGGCCGTGCTTGCACCTCGCTAGACGATGACCACGAGACACACAACACTCCTTGCCCCGTATTGACCCCCTAAAATGAGGAAAACTCACTTTAGTGCAAATGTTTAACAACACACTTTTATTTGAACCCGAAGCGTCAAGCTAAAATGTTCAGACACACTCACCATAAGGGTGGTTACTAGAAAAGGTTAGACTTTAGACACAGGCCGCGGTGTTGGAGTTGTGCGTCTAACGATCATATGCGCTACGACGCAGTATATAATATAGACGGCCTTTAGACACGGGTCCACTGTGTTTGAGTAGATCGCAGGACGATCTGAAAATAAGTACATGTCTTAGTAACCAGTTAAACGACGCCCTCTTCACAGCGCGTTTATGTAAAACTTCCATTTGCGTTACGACGCAGTATATAATATAGACGACCTTTAGACACGGGCCCGCTGTGTTTGAGTTAGAGGTTGAGCGCTGGATGATCTGAAATAAGTACGATCTCTAGTACAACATCTATATGACGCCCTCCCAACAGCGCGTCTATGTAAGACTTACCATTTGCGGTACGACGTAGTATTTAATCTAGACGGCCTTTAGACACGGGTCCGCTGTGTTTTATAGTTTTAAAAGAGGGTCAGGGAATCATCATGAGAATCTGAACAAAAATATTTACGTATCAACTTGGCGTCTCATCGACAAGCGCGCCGGTCAAAGTTTAAGAATCCACTTGTTAGTACTCACGATTCAGCACGGTGGGGCGGATGGAGCTACCACTAGGCTCAAATATAACGTGGATGTCGAAAAGCACTCATGAATTCCACTTTAGAACCACAAAAGCATGTAGACGCCGCTCCCGTTGTGATATCTGCCGGTCATCCTGCCAAAATGGCCGGTAGAATCCGATCGCCTCAAAAAGACATCGCCGTGTTACCAACCTCAAAAAGACATTTCACTCGGTCGCGTAATATCGAGTCGTAACAAAAGGAAGAAGAAAGAAAAGTGTTTATTTGCTCCCAAAAGAATGGCAGCGCATCGCAGGATGTCAATACGATATGAATCAGCAACTAAACAGGCAGCTGGAAACCTAGAATGTAAACTAAAGATCAAAAATCGGCAATCAATATCGTGTAGCACCATCTTTATCGATGTCAAACGTCAGCGAAGTTGTCAGTTTGGCAGTTCGACATTCCGGCGAAAGATCATCCTATGAGGTTGTTTACGATGGAAAATAAAAGGTTTGTATTGTTTTTACGAGATAAATTGAACTTCGTAGTGTTCTACAGAAAGAAGGGATCGTCGTGATATGAAAGCCGCCAGCAGCTGGTCAATTGCAGTGTAAAAATCACGTATACGAAGTGTATCAGTGGCTGCAATGTTTATCCCGCTTCCCATGCCCTTTGGAAGACATTAGAATCAAAAAGGTACTCAAATCATGAGCCAGGGGACACGTCTTCATGCGGCAGGTCAGTACCAATCACCCATTTGCCGAAGAACGCATCTAAAAACCGTAATACCAGATTTCAGGGTGTTACAACCTCAGATCCAGACATAGGTAGAGCTTGAGACATAGGTTAAACCTAACTCGATGGAGTCATGAGGGTTGATAAACATCTCAAACTAGCTGTTGCTCGCGGCTTTGCCCCGTTCCAATTTTTATTAAATTCTGCTTTGCTTGACAGGTGTGTACCTTGTCTTGACAAAAAGGAATACAGCAAAATATAATTATCCAATTCGGTGCTGTCATTCGGAAGTTATGCGCAACATACATTTCGGTGATTCATTTTTATTTATATAGACTTACTTTTACCCGCGGCTTCGCCCGCATGGAATTCGGTATCGCGCGCGGTTC